>NC_061119.1:38221388-38269007 GCF_002878395.1 Capsicum annuum | reverse complement strand
AATGGGAGTTGAAAATATTTTTTTGATGACATTTATGATAAGCTATCAGGTTGGTGATAAGGAATCAACGTCATCGTTATCCTTAGACAGCAGAAGCCAAAAGTGCAGAGGAGCTGACGACATCCGTAATAAGCCGTCAGACTCCTGATAAGCTATCACAGATGTCGTCGTCTATTTCAAGAAAAAGCTGCAACTTTAATTTTACTTCCTTATTTAGGATTAACTATAAAAAGAATTGTTTAATGTTTTTCTAAGGGTTGGCACTTGAGTTTTAAGATACGTAATTTGATATTTTCTCTCTCGAGTTTCTTGGCTTGAAAAAGCAAATACTTTGAAGAGATTATTATCATTATTTTGGGATTTCCATTGTGATTTAATCTAAGAATCTCTAGTTTCTATTCATCTTGTGGTAAGTTTATCTTTCAAATCATGAATTCAACTAGTTGCTTCGATTATTACATCATGAGCGGCTAAATTCCTTTAACCTTAATTATGAGATCTAGGGTTAGGTCATGATGATGTGCTAAACACTCAAGATTTAAAAGGTGTTACAATTTTTTGATAATTCTGAGATTTTAATTAACGTCTGTTGGTTGCAAATAGTAGACACACCTACTTTGATTTGCTTGAGAAGGAAATCATATACAGTAGGAAGTGAATTATCAACAGGGACTCGAAAATATTTCGTTTAATAATCAGCGTTGTAACAATGTTGATTAACTTGAGGTAAAATATGGGTAGTGAATAGCGATTTCCTAAGTTCGAGAGGATTAGGAAATTAGACACTTAAATAAGTCGAGAGATATTTGATCATATCATCGATGAAGATAGCTTGTTATCCTAAACACCATGAATATCTTGAGTCACCTTTAGTATCTATCATGTACCGTAAGCCCTAGTGAACATATTTCTAGTTATTTCATAAAATCTTGGTTACAAACATCGAAATTAAAGTCACAAACAAACAACTTGTTAAACCTAAACCCCCATTTTATCTTTTCATATCATTTGTTTGAATTTAACTTGTAGCTTTAGTTTCAATCTAGTTTAATCGCCACTTATATTTTTCCTTGTGGATTCAAACCTGACTCCAAAGTTGGGTAAATATACTGACGATAACCGCCATGGACTAAATTAAAGTGTAAGTTGAGCGTTCTTAGGTAGGTATACAGGAACTGCCTGGTCATAGTATCCCAAAAAGTTAGCTTAATTGACCTCATGGAGTTAGAGGTGATTGATTTTCATATCATTCTCGGCATGTATTGGCTTCACTCAAGTTATGCATCAGTTGATTGCATAAATAGAGTCATTTAGTTTTAGTTTCCTAATGAACAAGTTGTTGAATGGAGGGGTAGTACATCAATGCATAGGGGTTATATTATTTCATATTTTAGAGCGAAAAAAATAATATCTAAGAGGTTTGTTTACCATCATGTTTGAGTCAAGGTCTTTAGTTCTGAGACTCCTACTCTCGAGTCAGTTTCAATAGTAAGGGAATTTCCAGATGTGTTCCCTGAAAACCTTCCTAGAGTTCCTCCCGAAAGGGAAATTAAATTTGGAATAGATCTCCTTCTAGATACCCAGCCTATCTCTATTCTACCATATACAATGGATCCAGTTGAGCTTAAGGTGCTGAAATAATAGTTGAAGGATCACTTCGATAAGGGATTCGTTAGGCCCTGTATTTCCCCATGGGGCGCTCCAATTTTTTTTGTGCATAAGAAAAATGGTTTGATCAGAATGTGTATCGATTATCGTATGTTGAACAAAGTCATAACAAAGAATAAGTATCCACTCCCCAGAATTGATGACTTATTCGACCAACTTCAAGGTTCCAATTACATCTCTAAGATAGACCTCAGATTCGGCTATCATCAACTTAGAGTCTGAAAATATGACATTCTGAAGATAGCCTTTAGAGCCTGGTATGGTCACTTTAAATTCTTAGTTATGTCATTTGGATTAATGAATTCCCCTACAACTTTCATGGACTTGATGAATATGGCATTCAAGCAGTACTTAGACATGTTAGTCATAGTCTTTATTGATAATTTCTTATCTATTTTCGTAGTGAGAATGATCATGCTGATTATCTGAGAATTATGTTGCAGACCCTTAGAGATCATGAGTTGTTTTCCAAATTCAATAAGCTCAGATTTTTTCTAAGATCAGTAGCTTTCCTTGGCCACATTATTTCTGGTGATAGCATTAGAGTTGACCCTCAAAAGATCAAAGTAGTGAGGAACTGGCCCAGACCCACATCTTCATCAGATATCAGGAGTTTTTTGGGTTTAGCTAGCTATTACAAATGATATGTTAAAGGGTTTTTTTATATTACATCCCCTATATCTCGACTGACTCAAAAGAAATCAAGTTTCAATGGTCAGATTCTTGCGAGAAAAGTTTTTAGGAGTTGAAGACTTGACTCATTTTTTCTCTAGTATTGACTTTGCAAAATGGTTCAGATGGATTTTTAGTTTACTGGGATGCTTCCAGAGTTGGTCATGGTTGTGTGTTGATGCAGAGAGGTAAGGTCATAGCGTATGCCTCTAGACAGCTTAAGCCCTATGAAAAGAATTGTCCTATCCATGATCTTGAGTTAGCAAGTGTTGTGTTTGCATTGAAGATATAGAGATATTACCTTTATGGGGTTCACGTAGATGTGTTCACTGACCATAAGAGTTTACATTATGTTTTCTTAGATAAAGATTTGAATATTTTTCATAGAAGGTGTCTTGAGTTTTTGAAAGATTACGATATAAGTGTGTTGTATCACCCGGGAAAGGCCAATGTAGTGGAGGATCCCCTTAGTAGGTTGTCTATGGGTAGTGTTGCGCATGCCTAAAGTGATAAGAAGAAGTTAGTCATTGAAGTTCACCAGCTTACTAGATTAGGTGTCTGGTTAGTTGATTTAGCAGGAGGTGGTGTGTGGGTTCAGAATGGTTTGGAATCATCCTTGGTTGCCGAAGTAAAAGAAAATAAAGACAGAGACTCTAGTTTAGTTAAGTTAAAGGAGACAGTTAGAGATCGAAAGGTAGAGATCTTCTCCTAAGGAGAGATATTGTACTTCATTGTCAGGGTAGATTATGTGTTCTGTGTCTTGATGAGTTGAGATAGTGAATACTTGAAGAAGTGTATGGTTCGCGATACTCTAGCCATCCAGAATCCACTAACATGTATAGTGACTTACAGGAAATCTATTTGTAGAGTGATATGAAGAGGGATATTGAAAAGTTTGTAGCTAAGTGGTCAAATTATCACAAGGTTAAGGTTGACCACCAAAGGCCTAGTGGTACATTGAAGGAGTTTAGTATCCCCACTTGGAAGTAGGAAGTGGTGAACATGGATTTTGTGATGGGTTTGCCTCGTACGCATAATCAACATGATTCGATCTGGGTCATTATAGATAGAATGACCGAGTCAGCTCATTTCTTATCAGTTCGTACTTCATATTCAGCTGAGGATTGTGCTAGGATTTACCTTAGGGAGTTGGTTAAGTTTCATGGAGTCCCATTTTCTATCATATTATATAGAGGTGCTTATTTACCTCTCGTTTTTGGAAGGGTTTTCATAAGGGTCTTGGTACCCAAGTTCATCTCAATACAGTATTTCTTCTTCAGAAAGATGGTCAGGCATAAAGGACCATTCATACCTCATAGGACATGTTGAGAGCATGTGTTACTGACTTTGAAGGTAGTTGGGATGACCACTCACCTTTGATTGAGTTTCCCTACAGTAACATCTATCACTCCCGTATTCAGATGGCTCCTTTTAAGGCTCTCTTTGGGATGAGATATAGGTCTCCTATTAGTTTGTTTAAAGTGGGTAAGGCTTTTTTTATTGGGCCATATCTAGTGTATGATGGGATGGAAAAGGTTCAGTTTATTTGGGAGAGACAGAAGACAGCCCAAAGTCATCAGAAATCTTATGCAGATGTGAGGAGGAGAGACCTTGAGTTTGATGTTGGTGATTTAATCTATCTAAAAATCTTTCCATGAAGGGAGTAAAGAGATTTGGAAAGAAGGGGAAGCACATCCCCCGCTATGTTGGCCCTTATAGAATTTTGAATCATTTCAGAAAGGTAGCATATGAGCTAGAGTTGCGTGTAGATTAGGATTCAGTGGACCAAGTGTTCTATGTTTCCCTGTCAAATAAATGTATTGGTGATTCAGCTGTAGTTGTTTTGGTTAGAGGATAGGGAGGTTAAGGATAGCCTTTCCTTCGAAGAAATCCCAGTTGAAATCCTAGATGGTCAGATTCGTAGACTAAGGAACAAAGAAGTTTCATTGGTTAAAGTTCTTTGGCGGAACTAGTCAATTGTGGGAGCTACTTGGGAAGCAGAAACAGACATGCGTGCCAAGTACCCTCATCTATTCTCCGCAAATTCAGACTCATCTTGAGGTAACAAACTTCCTTAGATTGACTCTTTTTCCTTCTTTGTTTCAGCTAAATAACCATTCTCATGTCATTTCATGCATTCATGAAATCAGATCAGTTCATGTATCATGTTTCAGACTCAGTTTTGTAGTCATGTTCCCAGCCATGCATGTTTAGTATGTCATTTTAGGTTCCTTAGTATAGTACACTCAGTCTAACCAGTCTCATTTGAGGAAGAATGTTACTAAGGGGGAGATATTATAATATCATGTATATTTTCTAGTCTCTAAACTACATACAACTCAGCTTATGAGTCGTAAGTCAACATACGAGTCATAGGTTGGATTCATACCCAAATCAGTGTAGCATGGAGAACATTTTGTTACAAGTAAGACTTTATCCCTATGAGTCATCAGGAGGGGTACAAGTTGTATAAATATAGTCATAAGGATATCTATGTTGACCCCTTGAGGCTCTGTCCAGAATAAGAGAGGGAGACATCTAGTCATATACAAAGGTACGACTCATATGAAAAGAAGTCGTATCAATAACAGTGTTGGTTCCCTAAGTTAGCCATTCAACATACGAATCACTTTACCAAATCGTATAAGCATCTTACAAGTTATAAGTATGATTCATATCTAGACCAATACATGTTCTTTGGAATCTGCAAAGCTTACGAGTTAGCAGTTCAGTCGTACCCTAATATACGAGTCGTAAGGTAGACTAGTACCGACTAGGAATGCAATTTTTTACATGTTTTTCAAGGGGCTTTTATGTCTTTCCCCTCTCCCTTAAAATACAAACCCATGTTATTTTAGCTTCACAAGGGGTGGTATAAAAGGGCCTAAATCCCCAATTCAAAACATAAAACATCAATTCTTCAAAAATAAATCAAAAGGGCGGTTTCTTCCTCTCCTCTAAGCAATTAGGGTTTGCTCAAGAACAAGAACAACTTTAAGAAATTCCCAAGAATCTTCACAAATTCATCTAGTGAGGTATGTGTGATATTCATCCACGGGTTCCTTTCACCCATGGAGTCCTAGACTCCCTTTTTGGTTTTAAATTATGAGTTTTCATGTTTAAGTTGACATATCGCCATGAATATCTTTTAATTCAATTACAAGTCATGTTTAAAAGTGTTTTTGAGTGGAATGATCCACCACATATTTTAAATGTTGTAATCTTCACGTTAAATCCCTAAATTATAATTTTAGTCTTGTAATCATGTTATTCTCGCTTGCTTTACCCATTCCTATGCTTAAGTTTATGAATCTCATGTGTTTGATGAAATGCCTAAGTTTTGGGTTTTAAATAATGATCCTCTATTATGGTTTTAAAGATTTTGTATGGCATTGTTAGTACTTCCATTCAGGGATGGTGGGTTATGAACACCCGATACCTATGTGATTTACATAAATTCAGCTATTCAAGTATTCAGACAGTTAATCCATGAATCTTATCAGTACACTCAGATGTTCATATTCATGATGAGCATTATTAGTTATATAATAACATTTAGTTGAGTTTAGTTTAGTCCAGTACCAGTATCAGTTCAGTTAGGAGTAGGATTTAGCAGCAAGAGAACTTAGGGATAGGGGCTCACCCGCTAGTTAGGACTGGGTCCTTAGTAGCAGTCCCTAAGTTCCAAAACGACATAGCCAGTTTAGGATTATGAGATGTCACCCACCAATTTAGTACTGACACTCTCTTAGGAGTTACCCGCTAGTTTAGCACTAACTTCCTAGTCTTTCAGGACATCATATTAGTGGATCCACACAACGATTGTTAGTACTCATGGAACGATACTGACACCCTTCCAACTGGGGTTATAGGTTAGACCCTAATTAGCTCAGATTGGGGCATGTCGATTAGATGATACCTCCTGGAGTCTCAGTATAGTATTTTAGTGTATTCTCAGTTCAGGTTTGCTTGACCAAGTGTATAGACATTCGGTTATTCAGTTACATAGTTTACAGTCTTTTAGATTTCAGACTTATTTAAGATTTCAAATTTATGCTTAGCCTTGCATTCCCTGATGTTATAGTTTTCATCATTTATATTCAGTTATCGCATGCTATTCAGCTTGTCCTTACTTCATATGCACAGTACCTTACGTATATCAGCCTAACCTTATCCCATACACTAGTACATTCAAAGTACTGACTGCATACTCTTTTTTGTGCTATGATGTCTTAAATCATAGGTTCGGACACATAGTTTCCCAACTGCAGTTTGACATCTTAGCATAATCCAGCAAACGTAGTGGTGAGTCCTCTTCCATCGAGTACATGATATGTTTATTCCGTTATTTCAGTATTTCATTTTATTCAGTCAGTTGGAGTTAGTTGGGGGTCTGTCCCATCAACTCCTCAGTTAGTTTAGAGGCTTTCAGATATTCATATAGTCAGTTAGATAGTTAGTCAGTCACCTTTAGTTTTTGTCAGATGTTTTAGACTTATGATTGATTAGGTTTTTTAGTATTCATATTTATATTTCCTTCTTAGTTTATATTCTGTAGAGGAGTTATGTTTATCATTATTTAGTGCTCACAGCAGGTACAAGCTCATGGGTTAGCGTGTAGTCACTTGTGACCGTAAGTTCCGTTGTTGCGATTAGGGGTAGCCCCGGGTTGTGACAATTCATGACTTCACTCGGATAAATCCCTCAGTGTTTTTTGTGTCCAAGACTGAAGAGGATCAACAAGAGTGTCTGAATAGTGTGCAGAAGATTACTAAGATCATGGGTGTCACTTTGAGAAAAAGTGCAAACTTGGCTGCTTATCAATTGCTAGGAGTGTGTTACACTTGGGTTACGTAGTGGAAGGAGGATAAGGATGTTGATGTAGGGCATGTAGAGTAGGATTAGTTTGTTACTACTTTCCTGGATAGGTTCTTCCCATTCAATTTGAAAGAGTCCATGGTGCATGTGTTTATCAACTTGAAGTAAGGTAGTATGAGTTTTAAGTATTAGTCACTCAAGTTTACTGAATTGGCAAGTATGCCTCGACTATGGTGGATGACTCGAGGGCTCGAATGAGAAAGTTTGTGTTTGATGTTTCTAAAGATGTGGTTAAGAAGTGTAGGATAGCTATGTTGGTTAAGGATAAGGACCTCTCTAAATTGATGGTTCATTCTCAGTGAATTGATGAGGAAAAGATTTAGGAAAGGGAAAAGAAGAGTAAGAAGGCCAGGACTAGTAGTTTCGATTTCTCTTAATAGGGGTTAGATGTTGGATATCATTCTCAATTCCTCTAGAAATGTTCAGCTCCAGTGTCATAATCTACTAGAGGCACAACGCCTAAGTCAAGACAGGATACTCATGATAGATCTCCATGCTCTAAGTCTCAGGGTAGAATAAATAGTGGTCGCACCAACATAGTCAACAAGAGATGTGGTAGGAACTATAAGGGTGAGTGAATGGCGGGTAGTGATGCTTGTTTTGGGTATGGAAAGTAAAGACACAAAATGAGAGATTTTCCAGTGGTTTCACAGAGGGGTAAGGATTTTCGTCAGCAAGTTCAGACTAACTCCTCATTAGTTCCAACAGGTGGCCTGACTTAGCAAGGTGCCACTTCTGGTACAACCAGTGGATAGCATAAAAATCGACTCTATGCCCTTGAAACTAGACATGTCGTGACCCAAATCAGGGCCTGGTCATGATAGGAATCACTAGCCCACAATGGACGAAGACTACCCCCTAAGCCTAACCTCAAGAGCACAATAATCATAAAAATAAAATGAAATCCAGTCAAACCAATGATAATATTAATAGGAATAGATGGATCAAATGACAGTTCAAATAATCCAAATAACAATCCACCCATACTTCCCCACAAAAGCCTCTAAAAATAGAATAAAATCTAAGTCGGGACATGCCCCAAACTATGACCAAAAGCAATCCAAAAGTACTATGACAATAAATAAAGAATAATGAAATGACAACTCCTTCCGAAGGATGGAAACTCACCACTTCACCACAACACAACACACATGCGCAACCACTTAATGTTGTATAGGAGAAATAGAAAACCTTTCGGATCCTACATCATGAAATGATGAAGCATCTAAGGACAGTCAGTGTGATAAGCACTGGCATGTAACTCAAAGAATAAACATAAAATAGTGCAATTACAAAAATCCAGTCATAAACCATATGCACCACAATAATATACATATATATAGGCTATCGGGATAAAGAAAATGGTCATGAAAATAGGAGTTTAAGGATTTAATCTGAACAGTGCAACTAAAATCATCATAAGGAAACCCATAGGCTATATGGGTTCAGCTTCCTCTGCTGAGAGGGCCTTGGTGCGTGATAGTCTTACGAACCAAGGAAAAACCAAAGGAAAACTAAAGCCACCATATATATATATATCAAATATGAAACAAGCACACATTCATAAAAACCCCCAACGCCAGCAAACGTGGTTTCTAGTGTTTGTCCCTCCGAGACTTACACCTTCATGGTGAGCTACACTATTCCCTTGAAGCATAATTTAAAAAATTGCACATAAACCAATTCATTAGCCCAGGAGTCATTCATTAAGTCATTTACCAATTGGTATCATCATAACATTATGCTTTCAAGCTAAATTAATTATGGAAAACCAATCCACAAAACAAAATTGACTCCCATGTTCCATTTAAAAACCAAAACCAAGGCCACCAGGGCTATCCAAAATCCATATTTATTCATTTACCATTTAATTCAATACATTGGGTTCAAAAAAAAGTTTACAAGGTGGGTTGAGGTTAATGCACTTATCAAGCAAAAATTTCGATCAATTTGGAGAAACCCATGTTCCCCACTCCAATCATTTATACAATGTACCAATTCAGTCCCAAAAACATCAATTTAAAGCATGGACAATCAATTTAAAACATAGGACAAGTAATTCAATTAGTAACAACCAAAACACCTGAATCCAATTTCAAAACCCACAATTTAAATCACATTAAAATTCATTCAATTAATGCCACAATGTAAAATTAAAGTTAGGGAAACAGAAACATGTTTGAAATACACAAGGAAAACAACTTGAAGTTTGGAGTGTAGATGAATTCTCTGTAAAACCCTTGAATGTTCTTTGGTTTTGAGTTTAAGAGTGAAAAGGGATGATTTGATCTTTAAAAACTAAAGGGAGTGGTGTTATTTTATGTTTAAAAGTCATATGGCGGGTCAAAAGACCAAAAGCCCCTCACTGTAAGTGAAAAAACAAAAAACTAACTAAAATCAAAATAGTGGTGTGGCATGGCATTATCGCAGAGGGTAGCCATTGTGCCATGCCACTATTGTGGAAGCCAACCTCTGTGGCATGCCACTATCACAGAACTCACTGCCTCGGGTCCCAAAATGACCCCAAACCACTTCTAAAAATACTAAAAGTTTCCTAAATTACCCTTTTAACATCCCTTAATATAATTCTAGTAAAAATTGACATTACACATATGAAAGGTTCAAAAATATAATAGTCAGAATTTTTACAGGTTCTCACATTATCCCCCGATAGGATCATTCATCCCTAAATGATGAGTTAGGAAACTTTTAGCACAAGTATAGCAATAATACAATAGAATTAAATGACAAACTCAAATTGCGATAAGAGGGAAACGAAACTCATACCTTAAGAACTTTCATTCAAAACGGGGAACAAGAATGGGTACTTGGCTTTCACATCCTCTTTAGCTTCCCAAGTAGCCTTCTCAACCTTTTCATTCCTCTATAGAACCTTCAGTGAAGACACATCCTTCGTCCTTAATCTACGAACCTACCTATCCAATATTTCAATCCGGACTTCCTCATAACAAAATGAATCTGTAACACCAACATCCTCAACAAGCACTATCAAACAAGGATTACATACATATTTTTTCAGCATGGACACCTGAAACAAGGGATGAATTGAAGCCAAGCTCCTTGTCAAATCTAACTCATAAGAGATATTCCCAATTATACTCAAAATATGATATGGATCAATGTGACAGAGATTGAGCTTCTATTTCTTCATATCCTAACTCAATTCATAGGAGAAACCTTTATAAATACCCAATCACCAACCTCCAACTCCAACTCCCTTTGCCTCACATCTACATAAGACTTTTTGCAATTGTTGGCAATTCTCCATGGCTTGGTAAACCAAGTTAGCACCAAAAAACCTAGTCTTAACTATTTCAAATCATCCAATAGAATACCTACATCTTCTACCATAAAGAGCCTCAAAAGGGGCCATCTAAATAATAGGATGATAACTATTATTGTACATGAACTCAATAAGTGGCAAATGTATACCCAACTACCTTTAAAATCAATAACACAGGCCCTTAGAATATCCTCTAAAGTTTGAAAAGTCCTTTTCACTTGTCCATTCATCTGAAGTTAGAAAACTATGCTAAGGTTAACCTACATACACAGACCTTTCTAAAATGAATGCCAGAATTAAGAACCAAACTTTTTACCTCGGTCTAAAATAATGGACACTGGCACTCCATGAATCTTCACAATCTCTTGAATGCACAACTTAGCGTAACTCGCGCCCGAGTAGTTAGTTCTCATAGGCAAAAAGTGAGTAGACTTAGTCATCCTATACACAATGACCCAAATAGAATCATATTAATTACAAGGCCATGAAGAACTGTAATGAAGTCCATATTAATCATCTCCCACTTCCATATGGGCAACTCTATCTCTTGAGACATGCCACCAAGTCTCAGATGTTCGACCTTGACTTGTTAACAAACCATACACTTAGCCACAAAGTTTTCCACACCCTTTTTCATATTATTCCACTAGTAGATTTCCTTCAAGTGATTATACATCATAGTTGAACCCAGATGAACTGTATATCTAAACTCATGATCCTCAGTCAAAATTATTTTCCGTAACCCATCAATATCAGGAACACACAATCTTTCTTGATATCTCAAGATGCCATCTCCCCTAATATCAAATGCCATAACCGTTTATTGACCCACATAAGTATGTGATCCAAAGCTTTCTACTCCTTTACCTCAGCACCAAGAGATGATTTAACCACCTCTTGAACAATTATTTCTCCATTCTTAAAGTCTAAAAAATAAACTCTCATATAAGCCAATCTGTGAATATTCTTCACCAATCTTTTTTTCTCATCATCAATATGGGATAAGCTCCCCATGAATAACCTGCTAATAGCATTAACAATAATATTAGCTTTACCTGGATAATAGTGCAAACTCTTTTTGTAATCTTTAAGCTATTCGAGCCACCACCTTTACCTGATGTTCAATTCCTTCTGTGTAAATACATAATGCAAACTCTATGGTCTGAATAGATGTCTATATGCACTTGTACAAATACTGATGCAAAATCTTTAAGGAAAAAACCATAACCACCAACTCTAGGTTGCGAGTTAGGTAATTCCTCTCATGATCCTTAAGATGCGTGGAAGCATAGGCTACAACCTTATTATGTTGCATCAAAACATAACCCATTCCCACACAAGATGCATCAGAATACACAACAAAACAATCAGTACCCTTGGGTAGGATCAAAACAGGTTCAAAAGTCAACTTATCCTTCAACTTCTCAAAACTACCTTTCTAACCATCGAACAATAGAAACTTAACCTTTTTTTGAGTTAACTTCATCAAAGGAGCATTAATAAATGAAAAACTCTCCACAAACCTCCTATAATACCCATTCAAGCCCAATAAGCTCCTAATGTCGGTTGGAGTCATGGGTCTAGGCCACTTCTTAAGTGTCTCAACTTTTTATGGATCCATCTTGATCCCCTCTCTAGAGACCTCATACCCAAGATAGGTCATAACACTTAGCCAAAATTCACACTTAGAAAACTTTGCATATAATTTTTGGTCCTTAAGAGTCTGCAACACAATTCGAAGGTGATGGACATAATCCTCTCCTCTGTTAGTGTACTCCAAGATGTCATCAATGAAGAATATACAAGAAAAATCCAAAAATTACCTAAACACCCAATTTATAAGATCCTTGAAAGTAGTCGGGGCATTAGTTAACCCAAATGACATAACTAGAAACTCATAATAACCATATTGGGTTTAGAAAGCTGTCTTAGGAATACCAACCTCCCTAATTTTTAACTGATGATAGCCCAAATGAAGATCAACTTAGATAAACACCTAGAACCCTAAAGTTGGTCGTAAAGATCATCAATCCTAGGAAGAGGATACTCATTTTAAACTATCACCTTATTCAGCTAACAGTAGTATATACATATCTGAAGATGCCCATCTTTCTTTTACATGAAAAATTCAGGCGCACCCCACAGAGAAACACTGAGACAAATGAAACCCTTATCAAGGAGATCCTTTAACTGCTCTTATAGCTCCTTTAATTCAGCCAAAGCCATCTTATAAGGAAGAATAGAAATAGGATGGGCATCCGGTAGAAGATCAATCCCTAAATCTATTTCCCTATCTGGAGAAACTCTAGGAAGATCATCAGGAAACACTTTCAGAAATTCATTAACCACAAGGCAAAATACAAAGGACTTTCAGAGTTAGAATCCTTAACCTAAACTAGATGATATAGACACATTTTTTAAATTAATTTTTTGAGCTCTAAGATAGGATATAAACCCTCCTTTGGGTAATAAGGAACTCCCCGCCCATTTAGTCATCGATTTATTAGGAAAATCGAGACTAACCTTTTGGGTCCTACAATCCAGAGAAGCATAGCACAAATAAAGTGAATCAATCCCTAAGATCACATCAAAATATACCAGTATCTCCTTTTGAAAGATTGACACCAAACAACCTCTATAGATTTTTCTAGCAATAATAGAATCACCCACCGAAGTAGACACAGAAAAAGGGTCAAAAATATTTTCAGGACCAAAACCAAAATGCACAGCCACATAAGGGGTCACATAAGATAAGGTAGAACCCAGATCAAGCTAATAATAAACATTACAGGAGAAGAATTTTAACATACCAATAATAATATCAGGGGATGCCTTAGATTCCTAACAAGTAAAAAGTGTATAGAGACGATTTCAGACAGTGTCGGCAACAGAAGTAGGGCACTTAAGGGCAGGAGCAAAAAAAGTGCTGAACAAAAACTTATTAGCTCTAGTGGCAACCCTAGCTGAAAGACAATCATGTTGTATATGACCCAGCTGACTAGAATTATTGCACGGATTTATCCCCTCCTAACAATATTCATTGTGAAGCTTCCCACAAAAATGATGAGGATGGTTAAGGTAGGGCTGACTGAGGTCCACTAGACTAATATTGGGTATCCTTTTCCATAGGACCACTGTTTCCCTAAAAACAATGATCACCTGCAGGCTTAGGATAAGAAACACCGGCAGATGAATGCAAATTTCCCTAATTCTTTTTCATAGTCGACAGCCTACCATATTTCCCACTATTTTGTTGGCCTACACCCTACTTTGAATATCTAAACTTTTTATTCTACCTCTCTCCCATCTTTGCCTACTTTTTTTCTCATCCACAACATACTACATATAAACCATCAATCTGGATCTATCTATATGATTATTCAACATAGAAACCTTACACTATTGCACTAAATCATGGTAGAAACCAGAAGCAAACTTCCTCATTCAATACCTCATATTAGACACAAACTCTGGAGCATAATGAATGAACTGCTAAAAATTTAGAGCATACTTCTTAACGCTAATCTCACCTCGCTTCAGATTTATAAACTCTTTAGCCTTAGCTTTCCTCAACTCCTGAGGAAAGAAGTGATTAAGAAAGGCACCTAAAAAGTTATCCCACACTGCTTATTTAGCATCATCACCCCTCATTACCTCTCACTCCTCATACCACTGATAAGACACATCTTGTAACTGATAAGCAGCAACTCTGCACCCTCTACATCAGTAGTATGCATCACCCTAAAGATTTTCTCCATCTTATTAATAAGCTAACATAACCTAAATAAGGGCCTAGTTGTGTCAGGCATCTCCAGTCTAACTAGGACCAGATACCACCCCCAATACCCAATAGTAACTGCCCTGCACCCTATGTAGGATCAATTCCAAACATATAACAAGATAAAACATTAATAATTTAAAGATATTAAAAAAAGTTTATAATCATATTCCAACAACGTCAACCAAATATCCAACTGGTACCAACCCTAATGCAAATACTAATACCAAAGTTGACACCAATACTCACACTATCTATGCCCATAGTAGTCTGACAAAGCCTCTAACCAAAATCAAAGAACATTCAGCCGGGACATGCCCTTGACCATAGCCAAAACCAAAAATTAAGAAATAAGAATAATGAAATGAAGTCCATATCATAAAATGGAGTCTTCAAGAATATGAAAGCTCACCACTTCAATGTAACTCAAAGTTGTCCCTAAATCTAAGTCACTGAGCAGGAAGAATAGCAGTATGGCCGGTTCATGCATCGTATGGGGATATAGTGCCCGAAGATAGTTAGCAAAGTAAAACTCTAGCATGTAATTTAGGGATAAAGATAAAGGAATGCCATCACTGAAAACCAAATCCAATAACCATATATAATCACATGTATACATATATATCTTGTCGGGATAGGGAACAAGGTTTAGTATGAATTTAAAACCTTAACCTAAATTATGTAGCTTTTTCATCCTAAATTTCCACCCATGGGCTATATGGGTTCAGCTCCCCCAACTGAAAGGGCCTCGATGCGTGTTAGCCACACAAAATGAAGAATAACCTAAGATGACTAGTACATCTCTCAAAATATAACGTATCATACTGTGATCAAACTTCACATCGGCAAACATGATTTTCTAGTATTGGTCCCCTTGGGAACTCCACCTTCCACGTCTTTGCTACTCAACCCTCTTTAATCCCATATTAAAACCAATTACATATTCGCACCTATTTTATCAAGGAGTCTTTTTAATTAGGCATTAACTATTGGTATCGTCATGCCCAAATTAGAGCTTACAAGTCAATTCTAATCATGCATTATAAAACTATTAAACTAATGACTCCATTATTTCTAATTAAATCAAAACCATGGCCGCCAAGGCCTTTTGTAATGCCCTAAAACCTGGTCCTGAGACATCACACATTGCTCAAGACTATGAGTAGCCTTAAGCTAACTCTGTCTAGCTGTTGCTAAATCTAAATCTCATAATAAAGAAAATATAGACATAAGGGACATTCTATATATGAAAACTATCTGAATATAATATCTAAAATAAGGTCTAAAATCTCAATACTGAATAAACTGAATCAAAACTAATAGTCTTACAAGCCTCTACTACTAATGATTAGAGAGTCACTGGGACAGACCCCCAGCTAACTTAAACTGTCTAAAAGAATACTGAATTATATAAAACTACTAAGTTACAGAATCTGAATGAATAAGTCCCCGAACTATGAGTACTCACCAACTATCGGATGTAGATAAAGATGCTCGAACTACTCATGCTGCTAATACTGAGCACCTGAACCTACATCATAAGACAATGTAGCACATAGACATATATGTGGATCAGTACTTTGAGGATGTACTGAGTATATGGGGCTGAAATGCATAAGAAAAACATAATCTCATCATCATAATTTATAAAACAATGCATGCTAAATGTAAATGACTCACATAAGCTAGAATATTTGAAATACTAAAATCATAACTAATAAACCAATCATACTTTATAAATCTAGTGATTCATAACATTTAGTGCTGAAAGCTAAACTCATATTCTGTCTGTAAATCATACTGTCTAAGTGTAGAAAGAGTTCACTTCTGAAATCTAAAATCTAAAAGCTGAAGTCTGTAATTGTTATCTTTCTTTAAAGCATAATCTGAGTAAACCGTGAGCCTTTACACTTAGTTTTCTAAAGCTTTTCTTACTAGTAGGGAAATACTCAAAACTATTTATTTACTTTTACTAGCAGGGAGGTTCTCTTAACCGACATAAACCATGCTAGCTACATGGAGTCCAACATTTCATCCTTCTAAGGAAGAAAACTCATGTTGGGGAGAGGTATCATACTCTTACTAGGGAGTATAACCTTAGCTTAAGTGATCACTATCTCAGCACACTATGTGCTCTCAAATCTTAATTTTATGGTGTCACGTATTTCTGGGGCATGAGACCTTGGAATCATACCCAACTCGGTTCTAAATACTATTTTCTTTAGATTGCTATGCTCATCTTATTGGAAATCCACTTTTAAACTTGCATAAGGGTTCATTATGAAACTAGTTATACACTTACATGAATCAATCTGTAAATGAAGCTATTTTGGTTTTTGTAATCAATAATAAATTTATAAAGTGGATTCCAAAACTTATTTGAGGATCAAAAGATTAAAACTTTACTAAAAATCCATAAATAATATAATAATAGGATGCTTAAAGCATCAACTTACTTGAAATACTAATACTCAATCTTGGGTAATAACCCATGCTTCAATCTCATGTCAAAACATCATAATAATCATGCTTAATATTAAAAACAATGATAGCTCATCTCAAAATCTGTAAATTACTGCAATAAGCATGAAAATATTAAAGTAAACATGCTATTCAACTTCTAAAACACTTGAAATCTCAAAATATTGCAAAGGGCAATAATTGGTATGAACCCTAATTCAAAATCTCATGAATAATCATTCAAAATCATAAGAATTTTGAGTAAAAGCTTGGTTTTGGGCATAAGGATGGAAGAAGATCCTTGCTCATAAACCCCACATAGCTTGGTAGATGATTAGATAGAGAAACTTAAATTATTGATTCCTAATTGAGTTCTTGGAGATGGATTCTTCATTATCTTGCCTTGGGAATCCTCAATCTCAAGATTTCTTGAAGAATCAATGAAGGATTTTGATTTCTTAGAGAAGAGGTTTTAGAGCTCTAGGATTTTGCTTCTAAAGAGAATGATGAATAATGAGAACAAAGTGCTTTGAACATGATTAATCTTGTGTTTTGGACAGATTGGTGCCGTGGGAATTGACCAAAATACCCTTTTTAAACTTCTAAATGGAAGTAGAAAAGAGAAAAAAAAATTCATTATGGCTGGCCACCGCGTCCCGCCACAATCGCGGTGGCTCACTAGAAATAGGACAATTGGGAATTGGGTTGACTCCACGATGTGCCACCATTATGGTACCCCTTTGGACTACCATTTTGTCGTTTGGTGCAATGCTCCAATATCTCCTTGGGCCACTGGTTTTTTACAAATGGGAAATTAGGTTTCTCCGCGATGCGGGGCTATCACGGAGGGCCACTGGAATTTGACGATTATCATTTTTCCCACCTCCGCGATGCACCAAGTGCCTAGGTGGAACTGTCAACTTAAAAATGCTCTAAGTCCTTAATCAACTGTTTGATTTTGGCAAATTAGGTATCGATGGGAAGATTATTCAATTTCCCACATAATAGGAAGTCTAAATATAAAAAATTCCACACGAAATAAATATTCTTCATTTTGGAATTTATATCTTAATATTCTTGGAATGGATTCAAGCTAGGAAAAGTGTAGGGTATCACAATATCTCCCCCTTGGGAACATTCATCCTAGAATGTGGCTAATTTAAGCTGAAAAATACTAAGGAATCTGAGGCTATAAGATATCATGCACAACTGGAATAAACTGTACAACTGAATTTCAATTAAAATGAGCTACTGAACTGATCTGAGAGTGCATGAATTCTCATGAAGATAACTATATAGATGAATCTGAAACTAGAAAAGAACTAAATGAAGGAAAAAATCTATAACCTTCAACTAAATCTGAGTTTGTGGACAGGAGATGTGGATACTTGGTACACATGTCTTCTTCTGCTTCCCAAGTATCACCCTCAACGGACTGATTTTACCACAGAACTTTGACCAAGGGAACTTCTTTATTCCTTAGTCTACGAATTTGATGATCAAGAATCTCTACTGGGACTCCTTCGTTAGAAAGTTTATTCTGAATATCTGTGCTTTCTAGAGGAACTAAAATAATTGAATCGTCCATGCACTTCTTTAGCAAAGACACGTGGAATATTGGATAAAATAAGGATAAGTCTGCAAGCAACTCAAGCTCATACGCTACTTTCCTAACATGGCTTAAAATCTGGAAGGGACCAACATAACGGGGACTAAGATTCTCCCTTCTTGCCAAATCTCTTCACCCCTTTCATGGGTGAAACTTTTAAATACACAAGATCATTAACCTCAAACTCAAGATCTTTTCTTCTCATGTCGGCATAAGATTTTTAACAAATCTAGGCTGCTTTCAATCTCTCTCTAATCAACTGAACATTCTCCATGGCCTCAAACACCATGTCTGGCCCAATAAAAGTGACCTCATCCACTTCGAACCAACCAACTGGCGATCTATATCTCTACCCATAAAGAACCTCAAATAGAGCCATCTGAATGCTAGCATAATAACTATTATTATAAGCAAACTCAATCAAAGGAAAATGATAATCCCAACTACCTTTGAAATCAAGAACATATGCCCTCAATATTTCCTCCAAAGTCTGAATGGTCCTCTCTGCCTGACCATCTTTCTGTGGATGAAAATCTGAACTAAGGTGAACTTGGGTACCAAGACCCTTCTTAAAGGCTCACTAAAATTAAGAGGTAAACTAGGTACCCCTATCTGAGATGATGGACAAAGGAACTCCATGCAATCTAACTATATCTTGGCTATAACTTAGCATAATCTTCAGCCGTGTAAGATGTTTGAACTGGCAAGAAATCCACTGTTTAGTTAATCTGTCTATTATTAATCTGTCTATTATTACCCATCATGCTGATGACACGAATGGTGTAAACCAATCACAGAGCCCATATTCACCTCTTCCCACCTCCAAATGGGGATACCAAATTCTTCCAATGCACCACTAGATCTCTGGTGCTCTACCTTAACCTGTAGACATATTGCACACTTGGCTAAAAACTCTGTTATATCTCTTTTCATACGACTCCACCAATAGATTTTCCGTAAGTCGCGGTATATCTTGGTGGATCTAGAATAGATAGAATAACATACACCATGCACTTCCGCCATAATCCACTACCTCAAATCATTAACACAAGGCAAACACAATCTACTTGGGTATCTCAACATACCATCTCTCTCTTGGGGATAAACCTCTACTTTTTGGTCTTTAACTGACCCCTTCAGTTTGACCAAACTAGGATCCTTATCTTACTTCCGAAACTAGGGAAGATTCGGAACTACTTTGAACCCAAACATTCCCTCCAACTGAGTCAACCAACCTAACACCCAATCTAGCTAATCGGTGAACTTCTTGAACAAACACTTTTTTATCATTCTCCACATGGGAAACACTACCCATAGACAGTCTACTAAAGGCATCTACTACTATATTGTCCTTGCCTGGATAATACAACACGCTGATATCATAATCTTTCAACAACTTCAACCACATTCTATGATAGAGATTCAACTCCCTCTAAGTAAACTCATAATGCAAGCTTTTATGATCCGTGAACACATTAACATGCACCCCATAAAAATAGCATGTATGGATTTTCAAAGCAAATACAACAGAAGCTAACTCAAGATCATCGTTGGGTAGTTCTTTTCATGGGGATTAAGATGTCAGAGGCATAGGCTATGAACTTACCTCTCTGCATCAAAACATAACTCAAACTAACTCTGGAATTATCATAATAAACCATAAAAGTATCTGTAACTTCAAGAAATGCAAAAACAAGGGCTGAAGTGAGTTGAGTCTTCAACTCCTGAAAACTCTTCTAGTAGGAAGCTGACCACTGAAACTTAACTTTCTTTTGGGTCAATCTAGACATAGGAGATGAAATATATGAGTAAACCTCAACTAAACATCAGTAATAACTAGCCAAACCCAAGAATCTCCTAATGCCTAATGGAGAAATAGGTGTCTAGGCCAGTTTCTTACGGCTTTTGTCATTTGGGGATCATTTCTAATGCCTTCACTTGAAATTATATGACCACAAAAAGCTACTAACCTTAGCCAAAATTCAGACTTGTTGAACTTAGAAAACAACTGGTGGTCTCTAAGGGTTTGCAGCATAATTCTAAGGCTAAATCCATCGGCGGCCCCCTAAACTTGGCACGATCTTTCACTTTGACACCTCCAGTAGACGTTGTTCACTTTTGGCACCTCAAGTGGCCATAAAGTGTGTCATTTTGACACCTTTTGATATCAGCAGTGGTGAGTGTATCTCACTCGCTGCCAATATGGATAAAATGGCCAATTTCTTTGTGCCAACTTATTTAAATTACCACATCATATTTATGTCCAATAATTAATGACAAATGTATTTGTTACTAAATAATTGCAAAAATTCCCCCAACAATGTCTTCCCCACTCAACCTTCTTAACCTCCATTAATGGAGGTTAAATTTTCTAAGGATTATAAACATACCTCCCCATTCTCTAAGGTTGATAGATATGCATTAAAAGCTTCACGAATTTCAGACACAAGCTATAGAATATGTTATTTTCAAACATAAGCTTCACAAAAATGTACATTCCCATTCAGACACGAGATATAAAATATGTCATTTTTCTTCCATTAATTTTAACCATTCTTGTTACTTAAAATGGGTTCCCTTATTAAAATGGTTTCTCTTCTTTGATTGAATTAACAAAAAAATGGAAAATCAAGAAAATTTTTCTACTATTTTTTTGAATTTTAAGCTTATTTTTAAAAAAAAATCACCATTTTTGTAAATCATTAATGCTTGACATTATTCTTTGCTTGAAAAAAAGTAATGTTCTTAATGGTGTACAAAAATGAAAGAGGGCTAGGGTGTTTTAGAGAATATTTTGTAGGTGGGGTACAGTAGGGGTGGGGCATTGGGTATTTGGAGAAGGAGATTTGGTTGGTTGGTTTGGGGTTGGGTTGGGGGGGTATGGGCTGGGGTGTTTCTTAAACTAATCGCACTCGTAAAGAGAACTAGGAGGCATGTTTATCATCCATGAAAAATTCAACCTCCATTAATGGAGGTTAAGCTTGAAGAAGAAAAGACAATTTTGGTCCTTTTTTTAAAATATTGGGGGGTAAATAATGATATGGGAAACCTAATGGGTTTAAAGAGTGAAGAAGAAAGAGAAGAAAAATGAAAATATTATTAAAATACCCTTGTTACGCACCCAAAAGCGAGTGTAATACACTCTCTTTGCTGAATTAGCAAAAGGTATCAAAATGATACACTTTATGGCTACTTGAGGAGCCAAAAGTGAACAACGTCTACTTAAGGTGCTAAAGTGAAAGATCGTACCAAGTTTAAGGAGCTGTCAATGGATTTGGCCTAATTCTAAAATGGTCTGCATGATCATTCTCACTACGAGAGTAGACAAGAATATCATTGATAAAGACTATGAAAAGCATGTCCAAATGTTGTTTGAACGCTCTATTCATCAAGTCCATGAAAATTACTGGGGCATTTGTTAGTCTGAAAGGCATGACTAGAAACTCAAAATAACCATAACGGGTTCTGAAAGCTGTCTTTGGAATATCACATTCCCTAACTTTAAGCTGATGATAGCTGGATCAAAGGTCTATCTTTGAGAAATAACTTGGACCTTGGAGTTTATCAATAAGTCATCGATTCTAGGAAGTGGGTATTTTCTTATACTGTAACTTTATTAAACTAACAATAGTCAATGCACATACGCAAAGAACCATCCTTCTCTCACACGAATAGGATGGGAGCGCCCCATGGAGAAACACTAGGCCTTATAAAGCCTTTATCTAAAAGATCTTTGAGTTTCTCCTTCAAATCATTAATCTTGGTGGGAGCCATACGATATAGAGGTATAGAAATAGGTTGAGTATTTAGAAGAATGTCAATACCGAATTCTATTTCCCTATAGGGAGGTACCCCTGGCAAATCTTCGAGAAAGACATCAGGAAACTCATTAACTAAACTAACTAACTGAACTGTTGGAGTCTCAGACTTAGTGTCTTTAACTTAAAAAAGATGATAGATACACCCTTTAGAAATCAACTTTTTGGCTTTAAGATAAGATATGAAATAGCTCTTGGGAGACACTGAATTACCTGACCACTCAAAAACTAGCTCATCTAGAAACTGAAACTTCACCACTCGGGTGCGACAATCTATAGAGGTATAACATGAATGGAGCCAATCCATACAAAGAATAAGATCAAATTCCATTATATCTAACTCAATTTGGTCTGCTAACATGAATTTATGAAGGACAGTGATAGGATACTTTCTATAGATCTATTTAGCAACAACTGAATCTCCTACTGGTGTAGATAGCAAGAAAGGCTTAGTGATCTTTTCAGAACTTATCTTAAAATTTACTTCAACTAATGGGGTTACATAAGAGAAACTCAACCTAGGGTCTAACAACACGTAAACATCAAAATGAAAGACATGAAGCATACCAGTAATAACATATGGTTAATCATCTTACCCTTGATGGGATGGTAAAGCATAGAATTGATTCTGACACTGACCACTACCGGTATTAGATGATATGCCCTAAGGAGAAACAGGGTAACCTAAAGGAGCTGGTGCACTAGCAGTCTGAGTCTGGGGATGATCATCTCTATTTCCCTTCTTAGCATACAGGCACTCTTTAATTCCATGACCTATCTTACCACAACTAAAACAACTATTTTGTCCAGCCAAACACTCATCGAGGTTATTCCTACCACACTTATTATAAAGAGGATAACGAGGCCTTCTATTTACACTATTCTAAGATCTGGACATAGAAGACTTACCCTACTGCTTCGGTCTACCTCTAGCAGCAAGAACACTAGTTGAAGATGATGCTGGAATAGATGAACAATTCTAAAACTACAAATGATTTCCTCCTTGAGACCTATTCTGACCATACTCAAATTGTCATATTCTATCCCTCTTATTATTTCAATCTCTACCCTTCAACTTCTCTGCCTCAATCTGCTGAGCATGCATCATCAATCAAGCAAGATCCATGTCTCTAATAAGCATGGCAGTCCTACACTCCTTGACTACCAAACCAGACACTCCAGTAATAAACTTACTCATACTATCCCTAGGATCAGTCATCTTATCAAGGGCATACTTAGACAACTGATTAAACTTAAGGAAGTACACCTTCACTATCACTGAGCCCTGCCTCAAATTCAAAAAATCCTCTATCTTAGCTTTCCTTATCTCACGTGGGAAGAACCTATCTAGAAAAGCATCCTGAAATACCTACCAACACATAGGAACAACATTATCACCTCTACTATTCTTCCATATTACTACCCAATCATACCCTTCATCCTTCAATATATAGGATGCTAGCTCTACACTCTCCTCCTCAGAAATATGCATAATCTAGGTGATCTTATTCACCTCATCTAAATAAAGATATGGGTCCTCACCTACTTTCTACCCATAGAACTTTGGCGGGTTCATTCTCATGAAGTATCTAATTCTAGCTGCTGCTAAATCCCCATTCTGCTGAAGTGGGACTGCAGCCTGATTCTAATGATTTCCTTGAACATTGGTTGTCACAGCTTTGGCTAACACCAAAAAAGCAACCCTAAACTTAATATGGGATACATTCTCATTCAAAGGAACAGTGACATAGGATGGCTAGTCATCATTTCTGCGAGTGTTAGCTCGATAAGGAAGCATATTCAACTGTCATGTAAGAGCACGAGTTAAAAGTAGATAGAGATACTGTAAGTACGATAGATCATAAAATAAAGAGATGATTTCCTAAGAACATTATGTAAACTCTTGCTCATAAATATGGCATGCTTCACACCCATGATCAAGACTGTACGTAATGCAAAATGTCTAACTCCCTAGGACTCTTAAAAACCTTAGGCTTTGATACTAAGTTCCTCGAAACCAGGTCCCGAGATGTCACATGATTTTGAAGACTACGAGTAGCCTTAAGCTAACCCTATCTGCCTGTTGCTAAATTTGAATCTTATAATAAAGAAAATATAGACATAAGGGCCATTCTAAATACAGAAACTATCCAAATATAATATTTGAAATAAGGTATGAAATCTCAATACTGAATAAACTAAATCAAAACTAGCACTCCTACAAGCCTCTACTACTAATGCTTAGAGAGTCACTGGGACAAAGCCCAGCTAACTCAAACTTTCTAAAAAGAATGCTGAATCATACAAAACTACTAAGCAGTAGAATCTGAATGAATAAGTCCTCGTACTATGAGGACTCACCAACTGTCGGATGTAGATGAAAATGCTTGAACTACTCGCACTGCTGATACTGAGCACCTGAACCTATATTATGAGACAAAGTAGCACATAGACATATATGTGGATCAGTACTTTGAGAATGTACTGATTGTATGGGGATGAAATGCATAAGTAAATCATCATCTTATCATCATAATTTATAAAATAATGCATGCTAAATGTAAATGACTCACATAAACTAAAATACCAAAATCATGAATAATAAATCAATCGTACTTTATAAATCTAGTGAGTCATAACATTTAGTTTTGAAAGTTATACTCGTATTCTGTCTGTAAATCATAATATCTACGTGTAGAAAGAGATCACTTCTGAAATCTAAAATCTATAAGCTGAAGTTTGTAACTATTATCTTTCTGTACAGAAAAATTTGAGTAAACTATGAGCCTTTACACTTAGTTCTCTAAAAGCTTTTCTTACTAGTAGGGAAATACTCAAAACTATTTATTTACTTTTACTAGCAGGGAGGTTCACTTAACTGATATAAGCCATGCGAGCTACATAGATTCCAACGTCTCATCCTCCTAAGCAAGAAACCTTACGTTGGGGAGAGGTGTCATACTCCTGCTAGGGAGTATAACCTCAGGTTAAGTGATCACTATCTCAGCTCACTATGGGCTCTAAATCTCAATTCTACGGCGGTACATAGTTCTGGGGTATGAGACCTTGAAATCATACCCAACTCAATGCTAAATACTACTCCCTTTAGTTTGTTACGCTCATTTTATAGGAAATCCCTTTTAAAACTCGCATAAGGGTTCATTGTGAAACTAGTTAAGCACTTATCTGAATCAATCTATAAATGAAGTTATTTTGCTTTTTGTAATCTATAATAAATCTGT
The DNA here is from genome assembly GCF_002878395.1 of Capsicum annuum. Classification (NCBI taxonomy): domain Eukaryota; kingdom Viridiplantae; phylum Streptophyta; class Magnoliopsida; order Solanales; family Solanaceae; genus Capsicum; species Capsicum annuum. Next base: position 38,243,578 of record NC_061119.1, on the reverse strand, counting down.
AAAGTGGATTCCAAAACTTATTTGAGGATCAAAAGATCAAAACTTTACTAAAATTTATAAATAATCTGATAATAGGATGCTTAAAGCATCATCTTTCTTGAAATAATAATACTCAATCTTGGGTAATACACCATGCTTCAATCTCATGTCAAAACATTATAATAATTATTCTTGATGTTGAAAAAAATTATAGTTAATCTCAAAATCTGTAAATTACTACAATAGGCATGAAAATAAGAAAGTAGACATGTAATTCAACTTCTAAAACACTTGAAATCTCAAAATCTTACAAAGGGCAATAATAGGTATGACCCTAATTCAAAATCTCATGAATAACCATTCAAAATTATATGAATTTTAAATAAAAGCTTAGTTTTGGTCACATAGATGGAAAAAAATCCTTGTTCATAAACCCCACATACCTTGGTAGATGATTAGATAGAGAAACTTGAATTATTGATTCCTAATTGAGTTCTTGGAGATGGATTCTTAATTATCTTGACATGGGAATCCTCAATCTTAAGATTTCTTGAAGAACCAATGGAGTATATTGATTTCTTAGAGAAGAGGTTTTAGAGCTCTAGGGTTTTGCTGCTGAAGAGAATATTGAATAATGAGCACAAAGTTCTTTGAATAGGATTAATCTTGTGTTTTGGACTGATTGGGGCCTTGGGAATTGAACAAAATACCCCTTTTAAACTTCTAAATGAAACTGGAAAAGAGGGACATTTTTTGATTTTGGCTGGCCACCGCGACGCACCACAATCATGGTGGCTCATTGGAAATTGGACAATTGGGAACTGGGTTGACTCCATGATGCGCCACTATAACACCTCATACTTTTATCTAGCTTAAATTCATCCCAAAAATGTCAAAGACTTGCTTTAAAGATGAATACACTTTTATACGTGTGTAATTTTCCCCACCTCCGTGACATGCCAAGCGCCCAGGTGGCACATTTTCAACTTCAAAATGCTCTGACTCATCAACCAAGTATCAAATTTGCACAAATTTGGTATCGATGGAAAGCTTATTCAATTTTCCAAAAAATGGAAAGTCTAACTCTGAAAAATTCCACACGAAATAAATATTCTTCATTTTGGAAGCTATTTTTTAACATTCTAGGAATGAATTCAAGTTAGGAAAAGTTCGGGGTATTACACAATTCTAAACCATTTAAAATCAACAAGACCTATTTAGGTTCCATTACCTTTTATACAATGCAAAGATTTTAAGAATAGTCAAACTTGGTGTCAAAAATCATTCTTATTGGCATTTTAACAAATAGGTTAAGGGCACATAAGTTTCCAACCATACCTAAATAATTTGGGGAATCGATAATTACCCAAAATCTATTTACCATTAACATGCATCCCATAATGTCAAAATCATACTAAAAGCATGAAAGAAAAAATAATTGAACCACGAGAAACCTTGTTCAACTATGAACATCCAAAACCCCTAACCTTTATTTTAAAACCATAACAATATCATGTAAACCATATATTAAAACACATACTCTTTATAAAATAACAATGCGCGAGGAGTAACATGTCTTAGACACCAAGGAAGACGAAGAGAAACCATCCTTTGAAAACTTGGCATACAATTGATGATCCTTCAGGGTCTGTAATACAATGCAGAGGTGATCGGCATAATCCACCTCAATCTTAGAGTACAACAAAATATCATCTATGAACACAATGACAAACAAATCTAGAAACTGACGAAAGACTTTTTACATCAAGTCCATGAATGTCGCTGGGGAATTTGTTCAACCCAAAAGACATAACCAAAAACTTAAAATGCCCATATCGAGTATGGAAGGGTGTCTTAGGGATATCCACCTCCCCAATCTTTAATTGATAATACCTGAATTAAAATTCAATCTTGGAGAAAAACTTGTCACCCTGAAGATGATCAAACAAATCATCTATCCTTGGAAGAGGGTACTTATTCCTTACCATTACCTTTTTCAATTGTTGATAATCAATAAACATTAGGATAGATTAAACCATTCTATAAAAGATCCTTTTCTAGACACTTAAGCTTCTTTAACTCAAATGGAGCAATTCTACACGAGGGAATAGAAATAGGATGAGTGTCTGGAATAAGATCAATCCCAAAATCAATCTCCCTATCAGGCGGAACACCAGGAAGGTCATTAAGAAAGACCTAAAGAAATTCAATCACCATTGAGATAGAATGTAAAGAATGACCCTCCGAGTTAGAATCTTTTAACCCGAACCAAATGATAGAGACATCCCTCGGAAATTAATATCCTAGCCCTAAGATATGATATAAACCTCCCATTAAGAGCTAGGAAACCATCCTTCCATTCAATAACTGACTTGTTAAGAAATTTAAATATGATCTTATGAGTTTGATAGTCTAGAAAAGCATAGCACGAGTGCAACCAATCTATCCCAATATAAAATCAAAATCAACCATATCTAATTCACACAGATCGACCAAAATTTCCTGAACACCCTTATATACCATATAGAACCAATAAACTCTACTATCCATAATAGAGTCACCCACTGGGGTAGAAACTGAAAAGGGGTTCAAAATACACTCAGTATTGAAACCAAAATGCATAGCCATAAATAAGGTCACATAAGAGAGAGTGGACCCCAGATTAACTAAATAGTACACATCATGAGAAAAGATTTTCAACATACTAGTAATGACATCAGGAGATGCCTCAGACTCCTAATGAGCAGTGAAAGCATAAAGTTGATTTGGCTAGGGGCAAAGCCAGATGGTGCACCCTTTGGTTTCGGAGCTGAAGAAGAGGAAATAGGAACCTTGTTTGCTCTAGAAGTAACCTTACCAATATGAAAGTTCCTAATCATGTTCCCTGGATGACCACAGTTGAAGCACTTATGCTTTCCTTTATCACAGTAGCCCCATTGCAATCGACTACAAAATCTGTAGGGAGGATAGGTTGAAGCTGATTAGGCCCCACTAGACTGGAATTCGGCAACCTGTGCCCTAGAGGTATTGCTACTCTTAAAATGTCTATCACCCAACGGATTTAGGTAGGGAGCACTAGCCATCGAATAATACCCCGAGTTGCCCCACTTTATTTGATCCACTCTCCACCATCCCTACTACTCTACTACTGGCCACCACCCTACTCAGGAAATCTAAAATTTTTGCTCTGCCTCTCTTCTATTTTATCTTGCTTTTTCTTCTTGTCCTCTACCTACTGCATGTATACAACCAACTAGAAGATGTATATGTCCTTGTTCAATAAGGTAGACTTACTTTCCGAAGTCTCAAGCTAAACTAAAAGCAAAATTTCTCATTCTAGACATCATACTAAAAACCAACTCCAAAGCATACCGAGACAACTGGTGAAACTTCAAGGAATACTCCTTGATTGACATTTTACCTTGCTTTAGGTTAACTAAAACTTCCGTCTTTGCCTCCCTCAACCATTTATACACTGCACCAGTTCAGTCCCAAAAATATCAATTTAAAGTATAGATAATCAATTTAGAATATAGGAGGAGTAATTCAATTAGTAACAAACTAAACCCCTCAACCAATTTCAAACCCACAATTTAAATCACAAGAAAATTCAGTCAATTAATGCGACAATGTAAAATTAAAGTTAAGGAAAGAGATACATGCCTGAAATACACGAGGAATTGAAGACAATTTGAAGTTCTAAGTTCGGATGATGAATTCTTTTTAAAACCCTTGACTGTTCTTGGGGTTTGAGTTTAAGAGTGAAATGAAATGATTTGATCTTTGAAAACTGAAGGAAGTAGGGTTATTTTATGTATAAAGGTTGTATAAGGGGTAAAAGGACCAAAAGCCCCTCACCCTAAGTGAAAAAAATAAAAAATTTAATAAAATCAAAACAGTAGCATGAAACAGTGTTATCGAGAAGGCTATCTTATATGCCACGCTAATATCGCGGAGGCTAACCAATGTGGCATGCTAATATAACAAACCCTCACTACCTAGGGATCCCAAAATTACCTCAAACCCCTAAATAAAATTCCAAAACATTTCCAAATTACCCTTTTAACATTCCATAACATAATTAATGTTAAAAATTGATATTAAGAATAGGGGAGGGTCAAAAATAAAGAATTCAAACTTTTTATGGGATCTCATACAACAAGATTAAGAGGGTTCTTGTGATGTAGTTGCTGGTATATTACAAGTTTCGCATATCTATGAGTATGCATTACTAGACCATGGCACCACACTTTTCTTCATGATTCCCTATATAGCAGTAGATTTTGGAGTCTGCCCCAAAATCCTAGCAGAGCCCTTCTCAATTTCTACTATAGTTGGTATTTTTATCTTAGCCGTATGGGTATACAAAAATTGCCCTTTCACAATATCCCAAAAGTCATCTTAGTCAATTTTTTAGAGTTGGAAATGATCAATTTTGATGTCATTCTTTGCATGGATTGGCTCCATTCTTGATATGCCATAGCTGACTGTAGAAATAGAATAGTACAAATTCATTTTCCAAATAAGCCAGTCTTAGAATGGAAGGGTAGTACCTCAATGCCTATAGGTCAGTTTGTCTTTTTCCTTAAGGCTAGGAAGATGACTTCCAAGGGGTGTATCTATCATCTCGTTCTATTCAAGGACTCATGGTCAAAAACCCTGAGTCTTGAATCAGTTCTAGTAGTAAATCAATTTTAAGAAATATTTCCTGAAGATCTTTCCAAAGTTCCTCCCGATAGGGAAACTGACTTCAGAATAAATCTCTTCCCGATACCTAGCCTATATCAATTCCACCTTACAGTATGGCTCCAACTGAGCTAAAGGAATTGAAAGAGCAATTGAAAGAACTCTTAGACAAGGGTTTCATCAGGTCTAGTGTGTCTTCATAGGTTACTCCAATCTATTCGTGCGTAAGGAAGACGATTCTCTCAAAATAAGTATTGATTATCGTCAGTTAAATAAAATCACAATCAAGAATAAGTATCCCATCCCCAGTATTGATGACTTATTTTACCAACATTAGGGTGCTAATTATTTCTCTAAGATAGACATCAGATCAGGCTATCATCAGCTCAAAGTCAGAGAATGTGACATTTTGAAGACAACCTTCAGAACTCAATATGCTTACTTTAAATTTATGGTTATGTCTTTTGTACTAACTAATGATCTTGCATCTTTTATGGACTTGATGAATAGGGTGTGTAAGCAGTACTCAGACATGTTCATCATAGTTTACATAGATGATATCCTCATATATTCTTGAAGTGCGGGTAAACATGTATACTATTTGAGGGTTGTCTTGCAAACTCTCAAAGATTACCAGTTAGTTTCCAAGTTCAACAAGTGTGAATTTTGATTAAAATCATTATATTTTCTTGGCCATATTATTTTTGGTGAAGGAACTTGAGTTGATCCCCAAAAAACCAAAGTGATAAGAAACTGGCCTAGTCTCATCTCTCCATAAGATATTAGGAGTTTCTTGGGTTTAGTAGATTACTACACATTGATCGTTGAAGGATTTTCCTTTATTTTTCTCCCACGTCCATATTGACTCAAAAGGAAGTCAAATTTCAGTGGTTCTATTCTTGTAAGAAGAGTTTTTAGAAGTTAAAGACTGGACTCACCTCTGCTTTATTTTTTACTTTACTAGAGGGTTTGGATGGTTTTATGGTACTGTGATTCTTCCAGAGTTTGTCTTGCTTGTGTATTGATGCAATAAGGCAAGGTGATAGCATATGCCTTAAGACAACTCAAACCTATGAAAAGAACTAACTGACTCATGATATTGAGTTGGCAACAGTTGTGTTTTCCTTAAATATTTGGAGGCACTATATTTATGGGGTTTATGTTTATGTGTTCACTGATCATAAAAGTCTTTAGTATGTTTTAAGTTAGAAAGATTAAAATCTTCACCAAAGAAAGTGACTAGAATTTTTAAAAGGCTGTGATCTGAGTATGTTGTATCACTCGGGTAAGGCCAATGTTATGGTCGATGCCCTTAGCATATTATATATGGGAAATGCTCACATTAAAGATAATAATAAAGAGTTAGTTCATGATATTCATCATCTTTCTAGGTTGGGAGTTTGGTGGGTTGATTTAGCCAAAAAAAGTGTTTGGATTCAGAATGGTTTAGAATGTTTATTGGTTGCTGAGGTAAAGGAAAAGCAAGATAGATATCCTACTTTGCTTAATTTGAAGGGGTGGTTCAAAGTAAAAAGACTGAGATTTTCTCCCAAAGAGTTGTAACACCCCGATTTTCTAAACCGGAATGCTACACGGTGCTTATGACCCCGAAGGACCACAAGCTAACCCATGACTGATATCTGTACCTGTACACTGCTATATATAATGTAATAATGAGGAAAACATAAACATGTATGCGATAAGGTTAAAATGAGTAAAAAAATCTATAAAATAGTAACATTCGTGTGGGTGAAAGATACCTAAAACAACTAAAAACTGAATCAAAACTAAACTAAATCTGAAAGACTCTAAATACTGTCTGAATAAGGAGTTAAAGGAACATGTCTCCAACTAACTCTGTCTAGCAAAACTGAGCTGAAATAATAAATAAAATAAAATAATATCATATCATCCTAGGATGAAGAGGACTCACTGCAACTATGGATACTGGAATGCAGCTTCTACTGCTGGTCTGGAACTCGTGTCTCTGAACCTATGGTGTAACATGAAAAGAAAGCACCATAGCATAAATGTGCCAGTACAACTGGCGTACTTAGTATACGAGTGAGGTAGGCTAATACAAAGGGTTTATATGCATAAATAATACTATTGACTGACTGATATGGACGTAAAAGTACAAACATACATACATAGTAACTAAGATCATGAGTACGTGATGGCTAAATCTGTACGCTAATACAAGGCTAGAACCATAGTTCTGATAACATGGATGACTGTATCTGACAGCCCTAAATCTGGTTAAACTCTTTGAGTTCCATGCTATAACTGAATTTAACCGTATCTAATAGTCCTGGTATACTGATATTTGAAGAACTGTCTGACTTCTTTTACTAAGACTGATACTAAAATTATAGGAGGTAGTTGTTTAACCGACATGCCCCATAAGTGCCATTATGGCTAAGATGGGGTCCAATCTCTGCCCTGACTTGAAGGGTGTCAATACCACACCACTGGTAAGAACAACATATGAGCAACCCTCATATAATAAAAAACTCTAGTGAGAATGGTGGGAACCCTCATATAATAGGTTAATCCACCTCATCTACCCTCATAAAACAGGCTGCGATGTCTCAACCTATGATGGCTATATAGTTCTAGAACGCAAGGATGACTGCTAAGAATCACACCCTCATGTACAGGTGAGTTCCCATCCTTGGGTTCACTCGGTGCTAACTCTGACTCCCATCTAAAAAGACTAAACATGTTTCAACTGACTGTACATAGACAGATTAACTAACTTCCGTTGACTGATGGAGCAGTACTATTATCTGAGAGTTAACTGGGATCATAATATTTCTGAGCTTTCCTGAGTCACATGACTGACTGAGGTCTATAGATCATAGCTTGACTGATATTATCGTGACAACATGACATGGCTCTAGGCACACAACTATGTTTTTCAGGTACAAATACCCCCGGGACTCGATAGAAGAAAACTGACACACATGACATGACTTGATCACAAGATTGGAGTCCACAATTTGCTATATCATAAGTAAGGGATAGTATACTTCATGTATTTAATCAACACCTTAAACATGGTACGGAAAGCATGGATATAATTCACACATAATATTCATATTTCCATCATCATACATACTTCATGCCATCACCATAAGAATACATAAATAGCATGGGCATTCATATTGAAGTGTATCGGTAACATGGACTTGTCATTTAGATATCATGAAATCATGTAATTATGAACTTCTAACATCCTAGGCATTTTATCAAACACCTTACATGCATTCTTTAAGGCATAGGTGGATTTCATTCTTGCATTAGTTCAACCCACACAAAGCTCATGATTTTCAACGAACAATCACATACATTCTATGAAAAACATCCTTAGATATCATCTTGAAACTTGAACAACAATCATCAACGTGTACATGCTTATATCACCACAAAAGTTTACAAAATAACATTTAAAAGAATGGTTCTTGAACTCTATGAACGAATTGACTCCATAGATGAACACTATGCATACCTTAAAGCTTGATCTTGAAAGAGATCTAATGTTTCTAAAGGTTCCTGAAGAACTCCTTGGGCTTTCCCGTGATTTTTCTTGACTAGGGTTTAACCCCTTTGGGAAAGAATGCCCTTGTTCTTGAGGAGATGATCTTGAGAGGAAACCCTAATCTTGTGGTTAAAAGTGTAAAAGAGGGTTTTTAAGATGTTTTAACTAAAGAGAGTGGAATATAATATGTTCCTTGAGGGTTATAAGCCATGGGAAGTGAAGGGAAAGACCAAAATACCCTTATGAAATAAATTAACAGTTGCTGAAAATCATAGATGATGACATTTGTGACAAGGCGTCAAAAGTGTGGTAAGCCATCAAAACTTTCATCACACAGGAGCTGGAACTGATGGTTTCTACCTAAGTTTGACGACCTTCGTGGTAGGGCGTCACAAATGTGGTAAGCTACCACGAATGCCGTCACCCAGTTTCGGGCCTAACATGCTGGAGTAAAATAGGAATAACTCTTTCTCCGATATTGGATTTAGGCGAAATTGGTATCGTTTGAAAGTTAATTTAATTATCTATCTATTGATAGGTCATGAGATCAAAATTTCCAAGTATAATAAGATATATGCTCATTTTAAGTTGACTATACCAATATCCTTCTCAAGAATTCAATTGGTAAGGAATGTTTTGATTCGTCTGATAGTTGGGAGTTATTTGAAGCCTTAACATACATCTAACCTAATCATAAAACTATACAAAAAAACATGACATACTATGCATGATCTTGGTACATGGCTCTAATATTGGTTTAGATTTTTGGGTATTACAATATCTCCCCCTTGGAAACATTTATCATCTAATGATGACTGCTTGAGAAGGGAGAAAAGATAAATGATGCATACACTGATCATGCTCAACTGACACATGATTTAGGACTGAATTGAATTCTAAATTGAATATAGCCCTACTAAACATGGATATCTTATGCATGACTGATAAGATGACTCATGAATGCATGATAAGTTATGCACTGATACTTGATACCAATTTTATACTAGAATTTTGAACATGTAACTGAATAAGCTTAAGGAAAATTGTTACCTCGAGCTAAGTTTGAATTAGCAGAGAAAAGATGAGGGTACTTGGTTCGCATGTCTGCTTCTACTTCCCAAGTAGCTCCCTCCATGGACTGATTCCGCCAAAGAACCTTTACTAGAGGGACTTCTTTATTCCTCAGCCTACAAGTTTGATAGTTGAGGATCTCGACTGGAACCTGTTTATAAGAGAGTCTATTCTGAATGTCAACGCTCTGAATATAGACTACAACTACTGGGTCACCTATTCACATCTTGAGCAAAGAGACATGGAAGACTGGATGAACTGAGGCTAGATCTGAAGGCAATTTAAGCTCATAGGCTACCTTGCTGAAGTGACTGAGAATCCTGAAGGGACCAATATATCGGGGACTGAGCTTTTCCTTCTTGTTGAATCTCTTCACTCCCTTTATGGGAGATATCTTGAGATAGACATAGTCATCGACCTCGAATTCGAGATCCTTTCTACGAACATCCACATAAGACTTCTATTGACTCTGAGCAGTGCAGAGTCTTTCTCTGATCAACTGAACTTTCTCTAAGGCATTAAATACTAAGTTAGACCCTATGACTACGGTCTCACTAACTTCGAACCAACCGATCAGAGACCTATATCTCCTACCATAGAGAGCTTCGAATGGATCTATCTGAATACTGAAGTAATAGCTGTTGTTGTATGCAAACTCAATCAAAAGCAAGTGGTCATCCCAGTTTTCTTTGAAATCAATTGTACACGCCCCTAGAATATCTACTAGAGTCTGAATGGTCCTTTCTGCTTGACTATCTGTCTAAGGATGAAACACTGTACTGAGATGAACTTGGGTTCCAAGACCCTTTTAGAATTCTTTCCATAAGTGAGAGGTGAACTGGGTACCTCTTTCTGAGATGATAGATAGTAGAACATCGTGTAATCTGACCAACTCCTTGATATAGAGTTTGTCATAATCCTCGGCTGAGTAAGAGGTACGAACTGGAAGAAAATAAGCTGACTTAGTCATTCTTTCTACAATGACCCAAACTGAACCATGTTGATGACGTGTTCTAGGAAAACCCATCACGAAGTCCATGTTCACTTCTTCCCACTTACAAGTAGGAATAGTAAACTTCTGCATGGAACCACTAGGTTTTTGAGGCTCTATCTTAACCTGCTGACATGTAGAGCACTTAGCCACAAACTCTGCAACATCCTTTTTCATCCCACTGCACCAGTAGATCTCCCGTAAGTCGCGGTACATCTTAGTGGCCCCTGGATGAATAGAGTATCACGCACCATGCGCTTCTGGAAGAATTCGCTACCTCAAGTCATCTAAATAGGGAACACACAGACGACCCTGACAACGAAGAACCCCATCTCCCCCTTGGGAGAAAACCTCTACTTCCTAACTCTGAACTAACTCTTTTAGCTTGACAAGGCTAGGATCCCTTTCTTGCTTCTCTATCACCTCAAAAACTAGAGATGACTCTAAACTACTCTTAATACATACACCACCCTCTGAAGAGTAGACTAAGTGAACGCACAATCTGGCAAGCTGATGAATCTCCTGAGCTAATTTCTTCTTACCATCCTCAAAATGGGAGGCACTACCCACGGACAGTCTACTGAGTGCGTCGGCCAATACATTGGCCTCGCCAGGATGATAAAGTACACTCATGTCATAATCCTTTAATAGCTCTAACCACCTTCTCTGATGAAGATTGAGATATTTCTGGGAAAAGACATACTGAAGGATCTTATGATCTGTGAAGATGCTTATATGAACACCGTATAGATAATGCCTCCAAATCTTTAAGGCAAAGACAACTGCTGCTAACTCAAGGTCATGAGTAGGATAATTCTTCTCATGGGGTTTTAACTATCTCAAGACATAGGATATGACTCTACCATGCTGCATGAGGACATAACCTAAACCTACTCTGGATGCATCACAATATACTATGAATCTATAGGAACCATTGGGAAGTGCTAAAATTGAAGCTGAGGTGAGTCGAGTATTCAACTCCTGAAAACTCTTCTCGTAAGGTTTTGACCATTGAAACTTGACCTTCTTCTGAGTCAATCTAGACATAGAAGATGTAATAGAAGAAAATCCCTCAAAAAACCATCGGTAATAAATAGCCAAACCCAAGAAACTCCTAATATCTGATGGAGAGATAGGGCAAGGCCAGTTTCTTACCGCTTTAGTTTTTTGAGGATCTACTTTAATACCATCACTGAAAATAATGTGGCCAAGGAATGCTATTGATCTTAGCCAAAATTCACACTTACTGAACTTGGCAAACAACTGGTGATCCCTGAGAGTCAGAAGAACAATTATGAGATAGTCCGAATGATCATGCTTTGTGTGAGAATAAACCAGAAAATCATCTATGAAGACTATGACGAATATGCCCAAGTACAACTTGAACACCTGATTTATCAAGTCCATGAAAGCTACAGGGGCATTGGTAATACCAAAGGACATGACTAGAAATTCAAAGTGACCATACCGAGTACGAAAAGTTGTATTTAGAATATCACATTCTCTAACTTTAAGCTGATGATAGCTTGGTTTAAGGTCTATCTTAGAGAAATAACTGGCACCCTAAAGTTGGTCAAACAAGTCATCTATCCTAGGTAGCAGATACCTATTCTTGACCATGACTTTGTTGAGCTGACAGTAAACAATACACATTCTAAGAGAACCGTCTTTCTTGCACAAAAATAAGACTGGCGCACACCATAGGGATACACTGGTCTTGATGAATCCCTTATCTAAGAGATCCATCAGCTGATCTTTTAGTTATTTGAGTTTTTTCTAGTGCCATTATGTATGGAAGAATAGAAATAGGCTGAGTATCTGGGAGAAGGTCTATGCCAAAGTCTATTTCTCTTTTGGGAGGAATGCCTGGAAGATCTTCAGGAAAGATGTCTGAATATTCATTAACCACTGGGACTGAGTTGAGACTGGAAGATTTGGAACTGGAATCCTTAACATGCGGAGATGATACACACCCCCTTTAGAAATCATTTTATTTGCCCGAAGGTAGAAAATAAGCTGACCTCTGAAAGATGAAGTGCTACCCTTTCATCTAGGACGGGCTCATTCAAGAACTAAAACTGAACTATCTTGTTTTTGTAGTCGACTATGGCATAGTAGGAAAGAAGCCAATCCATACTGAGAATGACATCAAAATCAGTCATCTCTAACTTGAATAAATTTGCTAACATGGATTTCTAAAATATCATAACCGGAAAGTTCCTGTATACCCTTTGAGCTATGATGGTTTTACCCATTGGGGTAGAGACTGAAAAGGGCTCTCCTAAAATTTTGAGACTGATTTTGAAATCGCCTTCTATGTATGGAGTGATAAAAGACAAGGATGCACTTGGGCCTAGCAAAGCATAAACATGAATATGGAAAATTTGTAACGTACTAGTAACAACATCAGGAGAATTTTCCTGATCTTGTTAGGTATGAAGAGCATAGAGTCTATTTGGGCGTTGCCCACTAGTAGCACTTGAAGTGGCACTCTGCTAGTTTGGGCAACCGGACTGAGCTGTGGAATGATTCTGCTGACCCTGAGGACCTGGCTTAGCACAGTCCCTAAATCTATGGCCTGGCTTGCCACAACCAAAACAAATTCCTTGACCCGCTCTAAACATACCCTGCTGGTTCTTACCGCAGGTCTGACACTAAGGATAAGTATGGGAACTACTAACACTACTCTAAGATTTATAGCTTGGTACTCTGTCTTTCTTTTCATCCCTGAACTTTGGCACTAGGGCACTAAAGGAGGAAGAGGCTGGAACTATTAACTTAGGATGAAACTGCAAACGATTTCCTCCCTCTAATTTGGGCTGAGCAAAACTGAAAATGCCTGCTCTTCCTCTCTTGATCTGCCTCTCCCTAGTTTTAACCATCTGCTCCTCTACCTTTTAAGAGTGGTTCATGAGCCTGGTTAAAGTTATATCGTTGTTCAGCATCCCATACCTACACTCATTTACCACGCTATCATTCACCTCTTACATGAACTTGATCATCTTATCCCTTTTGTCTGTAGCCACATGAGGGGCATATCTGGCTAGCTGAGTAAATCTAAGAAAATACTCTCTAACTGTCATATTTCCCTACCTGAGATTGATGAACTCAAGAACTTTTGCCCCTCTCAGCTCTTCGGGAAAGAATCTATCTAAGAAATCCATGACAAATTCTTCCCACTCAACAAGACCTGCATCCCCTAACCTTTTTGCTAACCACTGCTTGTACCAAGTGTGAGTGATATCTTTCAATTGGTATGCGGATAACTCGGCACTCTGAGATGAAGTGACTCCCATGATATCAATGACCTTCTGGACTTGGTCAACGAATTCCTGAGGATCCTCATATACCTTAAACCCAAAGAAGGACGGAGGGTTCATTCGGGTGAAGTACCGAAATCTAGCTGTTGCTGAATTAGCCTCTGGGTTGACCAAAATGATTGCTGGTCATTTATTCTGAGCAGCTACAAACTGAGCAAGAGCGGTAAATGTGGTCCTAAACTCTGCATGAGAAACATGTTTGCCCAAAGAATCTTCGGGCTGAGGAGCTGGCTGATTTCTTCTATTTGGAGGCATATTTTAGAAATAAGAGAAGAGTAGATCAGACTGCAAGACTGACTTGAAATTATGCTTACTAGAACGACATAAATACTGAAGAAAGGGAACTATTCGTAAAACACCATACAGCCTCCTGTACATAAATGTGACGCACAACACATCTATGTACACGACTCCACTAGATGTGATTTTTAGATTTCCTAGGACTCTATTGAACCTTAGGCTCTGATACCAAGTTTGTAATACCTCGATTTTTTGAACCAAAATGCTACACGGTGCTTATGACCTCGAAGGACCACAAGCTAACCCATGACTGATATCTGTACCTTTGCACTACAATATATGATGTAATAATGTAGCAAACATGAACATGTAGTCCATAAGTTTCAATTGGATAAAAAATATCAATAAAATAGTAACATCCGTGTGGGTGAAAGATACCCAAAACAACTGAAAACTGAATCAAATCTAAAATAAATCTAAAAGCCTCTAAATATTGTATGAATAAGGAGTTGAAGGAACATGTCTCCAACTAACTCTATCTAGCAAAACTGAGCTGAAACAATAAATGAAATAAAATAATATTGTATCATCCTTGGATAAAGAGGACTCACTACAACTCTGGATACTGGAATACATCTAGTACTACTGGTCTGGAACTCATGTCTCTAAACATATGGTGTAACACGAAAAGAAAGCACCATAGCGCAAATGCGTCAGTACAACTTGAGTACTGAGTATACGAGTGAGATAGGCTAATGCAAAGGGTTTACATGCATGAATAATACTACTGACTGACTGATATGGATGTAAGAGTACAAACATACATACATAGTAACTAAGATCGTGAGTACGTGATAGCTAAATCTATATGCTAATATATGGCTGGAACCATAGTTCTGATAATATGGATGACTGTATCTGATAGCCCTGAATCTGGATGAACTCTCTGAGTTCTGTGCTATAACTGAATTTGACCGTATCTAACAGTCTTGGTATACTGATATCTGAAGAACTGTCTGAGTTCTTTTACTGAGACTAGTACTGAAACTATGGGAGGTAGTTGTTTAATCGGCATGCCCTATACGTGCCATTATGGCTAAGATGGGTCCAATCTCTGCCTTGACTGGAAGGGTGTAAATACCGCATCACTAGTAAGGACAACATGTGAGCAACCCTCACATAATAAGTAACTCTAGTGAGAAAGGTGGGAACCCTCATATAATAGGTTAAGCCACCTCATCTACCATCATATAACAGGCTGAGATATCTCAACCTATGCTGGATATATAGTTCTAGAATGCAAAGATGACTACAAAGAATCATACCTTCATATACAGGTGAGTTCCCATCCTTAGTTTCACTCGATGCAAAATACTACTCCCATCTGAAGAGACTAAACATAATTCAACTGACTGTACATGGACAGATTAACCGACTTCTATTGACTGATGGAGCAGTACTATTATCTGAGAGTTAACTGGGATTATCGTGACAACATGACATGGCTCTAGGTACACAACTATGTTTTTTAGGTACGAATACCCCCAGGACTCGATAGAAGAAAACAGACACACATGACATGACTTGATTACAAGATTGGAGTCCACAATTCGCAATATCATCAGTAGGGGATAGTATACTTCATGTATTTAATCAACACCTCAAACATGGTAGGGAAAGCATGGATATAATTCGCACACAATATTCATATTTCCATCATCATACATACTTCATGCCATCACCATAAGAATACATAAATAGCATGGGAATTCATATTGAAGTGTATTGGTAACATGGACTTGTCATTTTGATATCATGAAATCATGTAATTATGAACTTCTAACATCCTAGGAATTTTATCAAACACCTTACATGCATTCTTTAAGGCATAAGTGGATTTCATTCTTGTATTAGTTCAACCCACCCAAAGTTCATGATTTTTAACCAACAATCACATATATTCCATGAAAAACATCCTTAGATATCATCTTGAAACTTTAACAACAATCATCAATATGTACATGCTTATATCACCACAAAAGTTTACAAAATAATATTTAAAAGAATGGTTCTTGAACTATATGAACGAATTGAATCCATAGATGAACACTACGCATACCTTAAAGCTTGATCTTCAAAGAGATCTAATATTTCTGAAGGTTCCTGAAGAAATCCTTTGGCTTGCCCTTGAATAACATCAAAAATTTAGTCACACAGGAGCTAGAACTGCTGGTTTCTGCCTAAGTTTGATGATCTTTGTGGTAGGGCATCACAAATGTGGTAAGCTACCATGAATGTCGTCACACAGTTTCTAGCCTGGTATGCTCAAATAAAATAGAAATAACTCTTTGCTCCGATATTAGATTTAGGCAAAATTGGTATAGCTGGAAAGATAATTCAATTATCTATCTGTTGATAGGTCATTACATCAAAAGTTCCAAGTATAATGAGATATATTCTCATTTGAAATTGACTATACCAATATCATTCTAAAGAATTCAAACGGTAAAGAATGTTTTGATTCGTCTGATAGCTGAGAGCTATTCGAAACCTTAATATATATCTAAACTACTCATTAAACTATAAAAAAATCATGATGTACTATGCATGAGCTTGGTACATGGATAATATTGTCTTGGATTTTTTGGGGTATTACAAGAGGAGATGGTGTTTTTTATTGTCAGGACAGGTTATGTATTTTGGATATCAGTGACTTGAGGTAGCAAATGTTAATAGAAGCTCATGTTTCTTGATATTATATTTACCCAGGAGCGAGTAAGATGTACTGTGATTTACGAGAAGTCTATTGGAGGAATGGCATGAAGAAAGATATCTCAAAATTCATGGCTAAGTGTCCAAATTGTCAGGAGGTTAAGGTTGAGCACCAGAGACCTAGTGGAGCACTTAAAGAATTAAGTATCCCTACTTCAAAGTTAGAAGTGGTGAATATAGATATTACTATAGGGTTTCCTCATACTCATCATCAGCATAATTCCATTTGGGTTATCATAAATTGAATGACTAAGTCAGCTCATTTCTTGCAAGTTAATACTTCAAATTCAGCTAAAGATTATGATTGGCTCTATCTTATGGAGTTTGTGTAGTTGTATGGAGTCCATTGAACATCATTTTATAAATAGGTACCTAGTTTACCTCTCGATTTTGGAAGGCTTTCCATAAGGGATTTCATACTCAAGTTCACCTCAGTACAACTTTTCTCCCACAGATAGATGGTTAACAAAGAGGACCATTCATTCCTTAGAGGATATATTGAGGGTGTGTGTGATTGATTTCAAGGGTAGTGGGGATGATCACTTGCCTTTGATAGAGTTTTCCTACCATAACAGCTATACTTCAGTATTTAGATGAATCTATTTGAGTCACTATATGGTAGGAGGTGTAGATCTCCTACTGGTTGGTTTAAGGTTGGTAAGGCTACTTTAATAGGGCCAGATTTGATGCAAGAGGCGATGAAAAAAGTTTATCTTATTAGGGAATGACTGAAGATTGCTTAGCGTTATCAGAAATCCTATGGAAATATTAGAAAAAGGGATCTTGAATTTGATGTTAGCGATTTAGTCTATGTGAAAACTTCACCTATGAAAGGAGTGAAGAGGTTTGCTAAGAAAGGAAAGCCCATTACTCGTTATGCCGGTCCTTACAAGATTTTAGGTTGCTATAGTAAGGTTCCATATGAGTTGGAATTTCCTGTAGAGTGGGCATCAGTGCATCCAGTCTTCCATGTCTTCTTGTTGAAGAAATTAATTGGTGACCCAGCATCAGTAGTCTCTTTAGAAAGTTTTGGCATGGAAAATAGTCTCTCTTATGAAGAGGTCCCAGTTGAGATCCTTGATCACCAAATTCATAGGATGAGAAATAAAAAAGTCACTTTAGTAAAGGTTTTGTGGAGAAACCAGTTAGGGAGCTACTTGGGAAGCATAGGCAGATATGATGACCAAGTATCCCCATCTTGTCTCTTCGAATCCAACACATGCTTGAGGTAATAGTTTCCCTTAAGTAATTAATTCTTTCATTTCTATCTCAGCAATCCATCCATCTTTATGGCATATCATTCATTCATGACTTTAGTTCAGTTCATGCATCAGTCATGAGTTTAGATGTCAGTTCATAATTAGCTCGTAAGTGTTCTGTGCCAAATTTTAGCTATCCCATAACCTCTCAGCTTAGTCAGACTCATTTGAGGATAAATGATCCCAAGGTGGAGATATTGTAATACCCTAAGTTGTCAAGCTCTAGACCCATCAAAAGATAGGCAATTAAATTAGCTTCCCAATGCCACATGTATTTCCTTGATCCGATAGTGTGGCAATAACTTTGGAAAAATTTCCTAACGAGTCTATCAACTGTTAGTGACAATGACTCAGATAATGACCCATTATAAAATATTACGTGTATTTATTGCCACAACTATGAAGGTTCCTAGATTTCAGCTTAGTGGTGATGAGTCAAGACTATGAGTTATTACAATGTTAATGAGTCATTTGGTAGACTCATTACCAAGGAAAACACAAATCCTAAAATTGAGTATCAATCCATGACTTCTCTTAAAGAGCCATTATAAGACCTAACAAGCCCTTAGGAGGGGAGTCATGATTATTAGGGGGATCAAAACTCAAGACATCAGGTCATGACTCAAAACATGGCTCATGACTAGTCGGTACCTGTGTCGTGATAATTAGAACCAAAAATTCTTGTATGATTTTAAAGGGGTTATTGTTACGCCCAAGCGCACATGCAAGTGTACGTGGTCTCACCAAGTAGTAAAGTGGCCCTTTAGAAGCCAAGTATAATTCCCACAGGGACTTAACAACTATCAAACTCAAGTTTAACTATTGATATTAAAGTGGTTCAAAGATAATCTAAAGAGTTTTGGAGTTATAAACTGAAATTAAAGTAAAAGTCTTGGACAATCAATGGAGAGAAACCAGGGGTTAAGGCTCTGAGAACAATCCTACTATGCTATTGAACTTCATTGGTTAGATTACTTATCTTGATTGTTGATTCATGTGGTTAATATTATGATTATGGTCTCTCGGGTCTCTAATATTCTATCTAACTTTGACTAATAACTATATCATTGAGAAGGGATGTGAGAACTAAGAAAATCGCATTTATATTTCATCCCTTAATAAACCAAATATCTCACTTAGGTATATCTTTGTCCTAATTGCAAATTATAACTACATTCTGTAGAAGATGCTAATCTTATTACGTTTACCTACATGTTCTATCCTCTTGTTCCTACTCTCGGGCTCACAAGATGACAATAGATATAATTGAAGTTTAGATACTCCATAAAATAGTAATAAAAAGGATAAATAAACAACCAAATATGATAAACAATCAAAACCAAATCAATTTAAAGCAATAGTAATCATGTTCTCAGCCTTAACCCTGGAAAGGGTGCTTTTAGCCGCTCATAGACATAACAGTAATTGCAGAGGTAGAAATAATGTTAAAATCCATAAACAAACCAAAGTAAAGAAATAATACCAATTGTAGGGGGGTGCGGATGTCTGACGTATGAAATAGATTTATTAGGTATCTAGTGAATCTATTTTTCTTTGTGCGTGGATATTTCTTAAATTTTGTTTCAATATCTTTTAATGATTTACTTTTTGCGTAAGATATATTCATTAATTTGTTTGGTTTATTATTTTATCCTGTAGTAATTGCAGGGTTACAAATTTTTGTATAATAATTTATCCTAACTGTACTATAATGTATATCTAATTCTAGATTTTCAATGTTATTTATTATCTTGTGTTGTTCTTCTCGTAGTGAGTTTTTTAAATTATATAAACTATCACATGTACTTTTTTCTAAATTTTCTAAGATTTCTTCTATCCATATTAATTTTTCTTTTAGGTTTTCCATTATTTTTCTAATTCGGTTTCTATAATTAATTTCATTATTTAGATTATCTTGATTTTCTCTAGTTTTTCTAATATATTCTAACAGCTCTTAATCTGTATAATATCCTTCTGGATAAATTTCTTCGTATAACTGTTCTAGCCAATTTATGGTTTCAATTTCATAGTCTATTACCTTTTCTAATATTATTTTCTTAATATCTATTATTTCTATATCTTTAAGTATATATAAGATTAAAATTTTAAGATAATCTAGATAATCTATATTTTAATATTGGTTTTATTATAATATTATGTAATTGTTTGTTTTAGCCTTAGTAGTTCTTGCATATTTTTATTAAGAAATTTTATGTATTTTATATCTTTATTTTCCATGTATTTGTCTATATTTATTTTTATCTATTTTTCTGGTAACTGTATGTTTCTTATTTCTTTTTCTAAGAATTCTATGTAATTTATCATGGTAAGTATTTGTAAGAGTAATTAGGTAGGTATGGTATATAATTTACTCTAGTCATGTAATATTTACCAAATGCTTTTTCTAATATGATTTTTCTTATATCTACTACTTTTATATCTCTAAGTGCATATAAAATAAGTATTTTAAATTTATCTACCATCACATCAGATAAATAATTATTCATTTTCATAAAATTGCTTTTTTTAAAATATTCCCTTCAACCATGTACATAACAAAATATGGTCATCTTAGATTACTATATACTAGATTATTCTTAAATAATATGTTCTTCGGTCACTATTAACATGGTAATCTGGATACTTTTTCCCTTAAACAGCGCCTCTACTCTGGTTACTCCCCGCCACGGCATCTTGCCTCATTGGTTTCACCTTTAGGATGGCATAGTTCTTAGGGATCTTTCTCTGTTTCCGCTTTGTTAATAAACTTCTTAACATACTATTCTTCAAATAATTCTACTATAAAGTAACTAATATGAATTTATTTTATCATATCATGATTGTTGGGAATTATGAATTTAGCTATTCATAATCATAAATAAATATACCTGTTCGGGTAGTTTTGATATTTCTGAAGTTTGTTCCTCCATAGCTTTTTCCATTGAAATATGTCTATTTAATTAACTGAGTAAAATATTTGTGGAATGGAGAGAGTGTTTGCTTCAACGCATGAAGGCTTGCTTTGCAATGCCTTCAGTTGCCTTCATTTATAGAATGAAAAACTTTACAATCTTCACACGTTTTTTAAAATGCTAAAAAAAAACAAAAAGCTACTAATCTAAAAAGTCAAAAAAGGAGGCTACTACCTAGCCTTTAATTTTCTACAAACCTACAAGCCTAAAAATCTACAATAATTACAACTTTTACGTGAAGTCTAAAGACTTTGTACAATAATTTAATATCTTGTCTCCGTTGATTTTGTCGTATCTGTTATATCTCCATTATTGCTTCTTATCTTATCTTTCCAGCTGGCATTTTATTGTCTTCTTTTATTCTAGATGTACTTCTGGAATAATGTTATCTTCTCCATTACACCTTGAACATTGGAGATCTGGATATTTGTGTCCAATTATTTTACAATATCTTGTCAGTAGTCCGTCTGAAATAAATCCTTTTTTAATTGCTCTTGCGGTAGATTGTTTTTCTGGGTTGAGTAATGTCATTATCCATTGTCTGACATCTTCCATATCTGCTTGTCGTAGCTCTTTTGAATTAGAGTAAATCATTTGATGATCTCTCGAATAATAGCTCCATATTGGGTTTCCATTAGTATAATTATTTGCTAGTTCTTGGATAATCGTAGCAAGTCCAATAAGTCGTTTATTTGCGTAGAAGTTGGGTATCTCAATTCTGAGTATCTCCGATTGCTGTGTAATATCTTCTGGTATGATCATATCTCTAGTTAGTCCTATCTTTACAACTTATACAACTGGTTTTATTTCGTCATATAGTATCTCTGCCGGTACAGTATAACACTTTATGTAAAATAAATTTCCTTTCGTTATCCTTTTGTAGGTGGTGAATATCTTGTATAATTCTTCCATAGCTGTTAATTCTTCTCCGTCTTGGGTATATATGGTGTTTAATAGTCCATAGTCAAAACAGCTTTTTACTAGGCTTGGGTTAGTTTAGGGTAGTGCAATTAGTTTGTTATATCCTTGTAATTTTTGGGTTATATAGTTGGTGTTTGGTTCTTTGATGTTTGTAGCTCTGGGGTTATGGTTTAGAAAAGTTTGTACTCTGTATATATTTTCTATGTATTTCTAGGCTGTGTAATTGTAAACTTTTTTATCTTGGTTTAGGCTATCTCGGTATGTGCTAACTTGTGGGGGTATGAACAAGTGGTCTTTTTGTATTTTTGGTGTAAATGGTTTTTCAAATATTTTATTCATATTCATATTCTGGTATCTTGGTCGATTAGCTCCTTTGCTTGTACCTGCAGAAGTAGATTGATAAATGTTATGGGTTTTATGGAGTGTCCCAACGTCTCC
>NC_061119.1:38118001-38218388 GCF_002878395.1 Capsicum annuum | reverse complement strand
CTTCGCATAATTAATTTAATAATTTATAGGTAAATTCTAATATATCTCACTTCCGTATTTTTTGAATTACTGGGCTCTGATAATAACTCTAACAATAACTCTAACATATATCTTGCTTCCGTATTGTTTGCATTATTGGGCTTTGATACCAATTGTAGGGGGGTGCGGATGTCTGATGTATGAAATAGATTCACTAGGTAAAGCCTTCCTCCAAGTTTTAGAGTCATACAAGATGTATAACACCAAGTTAAAGTGTCTTATTTATAGGAGGTCAAAACTATCAAAATTGGACTAGGGTCTGCGTCGCGCCCTTTATAGAGGTACCTAAGGTATGCGACTGTCACAAGATGAGGGCACTCCTTAGTCGCGACTATGGTGCTTATGGTCACAAGTGACTACAAGCTAACCTATGGGCTGGTACTTCCTATGAGCACTAAATAAATATGACCATAACATATGTGCAAAAGATAAACTGAGAAAGAAAATATAAATCTGAATACTAAAATACCGAATCAATCACATGTCTAAAATAACTGATTAAACTAAAAGTAACTAACTGACTATTTCAACGTCTGAAAGCCTCTAAACTGACTGAGGAGTTGATAGGACAGACCCCTAACTAACTCCGACTGATTAAATAAAATAAAATACTAGAATAACTCAATAAACATGATTTATCCTTGATGGATGAGGACTATCCACTATGGCTGCTGGACTATAATAAGTTGTCTAACTGCGGTCGGAAAACTATACATCCGAACCTATGATATAAGATATCATAACGCAAAGGAGAGTATGAGGTCACTGCTTTGAATGTTCTGGTATATGAGATGAGATCAGGATGATATACATGGGTACTGTGCATATGAAATGAGGACTAACTAAATAACATGAGATAACTAAACATAAATGAATAAAAACTATAACATCTGTGAATGCAAGAACAAGTATAAACATATATCTGAAACAATATGTAGGCTAAATAACTAAAATCTGGTAACTGAATAACTAAGAATCTATGTACTTTGGTTAGGAAAACCTGGACTAAAACTATATTCAATACTGTACTGAGACTATGGGAGGTATCATCTAAACGATATGCCTCAATCTTAGCTAATCGGGGTCTAACCTGTAACCCCAATTGGAAGGGTATTAGTACTACGCCACGGGTACTAACACTGGCTGTATGGATCTACTAAACTAGTGTCCTACAGGAAGAAGGAGTCACCCTCAACTGGAAGGAGCTTTAAAGAGATATGTGTGACCCTCAACTAGTAGGTAGGCACTTAATCAACTCTCTACTGGTAGGTAGACATCTCTAACGAATGCTGGCTATGTAGTTTTGCAAATCGAGGATTGCTACTTAGGTTCACATCCTCTAATATCTGGTGAGCCCTTATCCCTGAGTTTGATCGATGCTAAATACTACTCCTAACTAAAATGACACTGATGCTCGAATAGGCTGAACTAGACTAAACATTATTACTTAACTGATAGGGCCTATCATGATCATAAATAAATAAGTATACTGATAAGATTCATGGATTAACTAATAGAGAACTTTAAAATAGGAACTTATGTAAAACATATTAGTATCAGGTATTCACAACCCACCAGTACTGAATGAACATGAGTATGCAATATCAAAACTTGAAATACAGTAATACATGATTATGGTTCAAAGACCGAACATGGCATCTCATCAAAACATGTGAAAATCAAACACTTAAACATGAGTATAACTTATACATGAGGAATCCATAGGATTTTATTGCTAAAATCAAATTTTAAGGATTTATCCTGAAAATAATTGAACATGACAGGGAAATTCCAATACTCAAACATAATACGGCTCATTCTACTTGAAAATACTTGTAACCATAACTTGTAATTGAATTAATAAGAGATTTATGAATATATTTCAACTTAAACATGAAAGACTCATAATTTAAAATAAAAAAGGGATTCTTGTACTCCATGGGCTAAAAGAACCCATGGATGAACATCACACATACCTCACTATATGAATTCAAGAAGACTCTTGAGAATTTCTTGAGATTTGAAGCTTGAATCCCTTGATTAATTATGAAAGAGTTAGTATTTGTTCTTGAGGAAAAGGATGCTTCGTTTGAGAGAATTTGTGATTAAGAGAGCAAATAATGATCTTTGGGAACCTAAATTTCATGTTATGGATGAGTTGGGTAAAGAGGAAATGACCCAAATTCCCTTAAATGACGAGAAATAAATAATGGGAGAGGGCAACGTGGGATCTGGAGCACCGAACTGGAGAAGGCGGAGTGGGCTCTGGTGTGGCACACTGGAGGGCATGATGCGGGATCTGGAGAGGTGAACTGAGGGGCGCAGCTGATGTTGGGTGTATTTATGCACACTAGCTTTTCTACTCTAGCCTATTTAGCCTTGTTTTGAGGATAATTCATGTGCATAATGTGTTGATAAATAATCATAGAAGTTTTCAAGGATGTCATTACAATGTTTAAAAGTCTTTTCAAACAAGTTTAGGTTTAAATCATTCAATTAGAGTTTAGGCGAGAAAACTAGTTTTATTAACTTAAGCAAGCTGATGTTCTAGTCTATCGCATTGGATTGTAATGTGTAAAATGAGTTATGTAATTATATGTGGAACAATGTGTTTGTAAAGTGTAATCAAATCAAGTCAAGAAGCACAGCAAAATGTTAAAGATTAAGCGAGCAAGCCTAGTCTTAGCTCTTGTTTCTTGCTCATCATTATGAATGTTTAGTTGTATTGAGCTCTAATCCATGATGTTTTATGATGTAGGATTCTTGTGGAGTTGATTATGGTGATTTATGGATGTTGAATAAGCTGGAAATTAAACGAAAAACAATACCAAAAGCATGGAAGTCAATGCGAAGTAACGTCACAAGGCATTGGACACAAAGTTGGACGTTGAACACTTAGAATATTTTTTGAGGGAAACTTCCAGTAGTTTCAGGAGATGAGCATGCGAATAAGGCTCCATATCAGGCTTATTTACCTTAGAAATGTTGGTGAAGTCTAATTTCAGTAGCACCATGCGAATAGGCCGCGAAGCATAGACCATCTCGGTGGAGAATAGCATGTGTCACATGCTCTATACCCATGCTCCCATGCACGCGCAACATTCTCCATTTCAGTACAGCCAAGGCAACATCACACCCTCTACTCCCGTTCTCTCATGCACGTGATATAGTGCAATCCTACACGGCTAGGGATTGGTCCACTATAAATACATTACATTGCATACTTTATTTAATATCTTGGATCTTGGACGAATTGGGCAGGATGCTGCACATTGATTTAGATTTTAATATTCTCTTTATTTAGCTTTTAATTATATCATAACATATATTCAAGAATTTGGATCATGATTATGACTATTAGTGGCTAAGAACTCTCTTTTCGGGGTTGAAGCCAAGAACTTGACTACTATCATTTTGGATTAATATCATCGGATTCACTTATCATATTTGGTTATTTTATTATTCTTGTTTAAAATATTTTGAGGATTGATCACCCTTAGAATACATATATTGTCGACCTTTTTATCTTGGGAGAGGGAATAGAGAGATAGAACGTGGGGATAAAAAAAGTAGGGTTTGTGTTCTTTTTAAAATAAGAAATTCAAATTAGCGTCTAGGATAGAGATGTACCTAGAAGCCTTACTTAATTCACACATAGGATGATATATTTTAGCACTTTCTTGGATTATTACATCCTCTCTCAATGATATAGTTGTAATGTTTAAGCTAGGTAAACGATTATAGGTCGGGAGACCTGATCATGCGATTAACCCTACAAATCAACAACAAAGATTAGTGAGTTAATGAATGAAGTCTAATAACACAGTATGATTGTTTGAAGTTCTTTAACCCTGGGATTCACTCTATTGATTGTCTCAAGTCCTTTATTTTATGCATTGTTTACTTAACCTTAGTTTACAAATATTAAAAACTTTCTCTTGGTTACTATCGCATCAATTGAATCTAAATTGTGAACTGAAATCAAGTAGTTGTTAGAACAAGTCCCTGTGGGATCAATATTTGGCTTTCTTGAAGGACGCTAAATTACTTGGTATACCACATACACTTGCGTGTGTGCGGTCAAGTTTTTGGCACCATTTTTTGGGACTTGTAAATTGGCAACTGTTTTATTTTAGTTTTACTTTTAGATTTCTTTGGTGTTTTTACACTTGGTCTTGGTTTTGTATTTGCAGAAAATAGGTTTTCAAAGTAGTAAGATGGAAGGGGCTTGGGAATTAGTTGAACCAAGCCCCAAACCTAAGCAATATTTCCATCAACAAAGAAGAGAAGAAAGGCTTCTTCCACATATTCCATAAATCGAAGAAGATCAAAATAATCCTGCTATTATGGTTGATGAACAAGCAGCCTGCAGGACAATTAGAGAAGTTGCAATCCCACTTTTGACAAATCTGACCTCACCTTTTTAGAAACCAGCTACTGGAGGGAGGTTTAAGATAATGAACAACATGGTGCAGCTATTGATTAGCAGTGGACAGTTTACGAGGTTTGCATGTGAAAATCCACAGGTCCAATTGCAGAATTTCATTGAGCTTATTGACACATTCTTTTTTATAAATGTGTATTGATTATGTGAGGATGGAACTCTTCCCCTATTCACTTATTGCGGAAGCTAAAAGGTGGTTGAACTCTGAGCTAGGGAATTAATCACATCATGGGATGGCTTAGCCCAAAAGTTTCTTATCAAATTCTTTTCGTCTGGCAAGACTGTGAAACTTTGTAATGAGATAGTGAGCTTCAACCAAAGGCTAAACGAGAACCTCTATCATGATTGGGAGCAGTTCAAGGAACTTTTTCAGGACTTTCCAAATCATTAACTGTCCAAGGAAGTACTTGCTTATACTTTTGTAGAAGCACTTGACCATAATACAAAAAGTTTTCTAGATTCAGCTGCAGATGGTCAAGCGTTGGAGTTGACTTATGATGAGTTGTACACCTTATTGAACCACATCGCACAAGGAAATCTAGAGTGATATGGTGATTATTGGAGTTCCACAAAGAAAGTTGCAGGAGTGTTGGAGATGGATCAATACACTACTTATTATCTCAGGTGGCTGCATTACTAAATTTGATTAACAATTAATTCAACAACCTAACAGTAGGAGCTACATAGGTTACAATAATAGTTAATGTAGTTCAGAAGACCAGTGGTTAGAGTGAGGTTTGTGGCAACAACGGTCATTCAGCGGCTATGTATCACTACAAGAAATATAGTTTTTTGTGACGACTTTCAGCGGCGACACAAACAGTTACCACAAAAGTTAGAATTTTTGTGGCGACATACAAAGGTTGTCACAAAAGGTATAAGATTTAGAGGTGACCGTTAAACTCGCCACTAATAATGGCATATTTAGTGGAGACTATGTGTAGGTCGCCACAAATATGTAACAATTTTTCCAACAAAATTTGGGTTCGTGGCGACCTACGAATTATCGCTACTAAAAGTCTTGTGGCGATTTAATCACCACTAATAATGACATATTTAGTGGCAACTATGTGTAGGTCGCCACAAATATGTAGTAATTTTTCCAATAAAATTTGGGTTAGTGGAGACCTACGAGTTGTCGCTATTAAAAATCTTTTATGTCGACTTAATCGCTGCTAAAGTTAGATTTATCGTGGCCATCTTTTTTGTCGCCACTAATACTTCTACTTTGTTATTCTTCCCACTTTTATAGGTAAATTAAAATCTTTTTAGTGGTTATAATGAGATGATATTATAGAGGGATCTGACTGGATGTATATGTAGTTCAACAAATTTGTGTGTGGGAGTGTAAGATATGTTGACACCCAATTTTGACCTCTCAATGCTCCTCTTAGGCTGCTATTTTACCAAAATTATTAATTTTGAATATTGATATATTTTACGTATTATTTTTATATCAAATAAATAACGACGTGTCACATTCATTATTTTTAAAATATACAAATTATTGTTATTACTTACAATTTATTAATTCAAATATAACATTTTACATATTTTTTAATATTTATTAAATTATTTTTTTCACACATATGCATGCTCATAATTTACAAATACATTTATTTTTTATTATCGATAATTTTATGTAATATTTTACGTAACATTAAATCAATTTTAGCCAATTTGATATTAATTTTAATTTTTAACCCATTTTTAAAATTATTCTAATCTCAGCCGTCGATCAAAATTGATCCAACTGTTGAGATCAGATTAGCCTCTCTTTCCATTTAACCTCCACATATAACTAAACCCTAACTGACTCTAACAACAACAGCCACACATCATCCATAAACCTACACCATCTCCCCTCTCCTCCCACCGCCTTTCACTCCGTAACAAGTGAACCCACTGGAACAACCAACAAAACCACGGTTATCGATCATCTTCGCTCAAAACAACCGCCATTCCACCCTTCGCTCTTTCCCAATTGGAGAACCACTAACCGGCGCACCCCACCGCCTCCCTTCGTTCTTCAACATCAAAGTTCTAACCTGCTCCAGCCACCGGTTTCCAACCAGCCCAGCCACCACCAACTGCTACGCCAGCCTGCGAAATAGCTGAACCAGTGAGCCAAGGGTCCCATTCCCACCAAGCCGACGATCTTCCTTTTCAGTTGTCGCTCCATCTTTGGCCAGTGAAAAACATGCCAAGACTGCCTTCTCCGGTAAATTTCTTGATAATTATACCGCTATTTTGTATATAAGTTAGTATAACCTTCTTCTCGTTATGTAAGGAGCATTATCTAAAGTCTTCACATTTTAAAAAATTTATCCTCTTCAAATCCTAGTACATTTCAGATTCACATAATTTATTTTCTCTTATAAATATTTTACATTGTCAAGCTTAAGTTATCAAATTTACGGAAGTAGTTTGTGACTTCTAAATTCATTTATTTTAAAAAAAATTAAATCACTATCTCTTCTCATACCATGTAATTGTTACATACCTTGAGATTTACATTTCTAACCCAAGTTTAGTTTATGTATTGGTGCCTTTCAAGTTTCAATTTCAGATTAGAAATTGGGGCTAATTTAAAGCCATGAATGTAACTTGTTTTTTATTCCGCATTTATAATAGACGGATATGATATTTTATATGATTTTATTTAACCCATTTTAAACACATCCATGTCTGAATCTATCCATAAATTTTCCATCCCTACCATATTAATAATGAATAGATCAAAAGATTTAAACAAAAAAAAAAACTTGTTTGCTATGCATTTGCTTATTTTTAAAAACTAAAATCATATTTTATTTAGCTGGATATCTTCTTGAAAAAAAAACTCAAGTATTTCTTTTGCACAATGAAAGAATATTTGTCATATAAGAGTCATTTTCTTAAATTAAAGTGTAGTTTAAAACCGTATTTCTGAGATTTTATTTCAATGCTCTACTCAATCTTTGACGTATTTCATAGATCCAATATAATAAGATGTACTTTAAATGATACTAAAATATTCTTTAAATTGAAATAAATTAATCCTTTATACACCAAAAGTATAATGTATGAATACATCTTTAAAACATTGACTTGCAATATTTAATTGTTTGTGTATAAATGGCTAATCCGCAGAGGAAGACTTTTAGTCTTTTTATTAAGTACGCAATAGTGGTTATGTGGAATGATTTTCCTTGATAACTAATTTTCTAAGATGCTTTGAAATATTTTTGGTTTTGCTTCTTTATTTTTTGTGTTAGTAATTAAAAGTTGAACAACAGTAAGTATGTTAAGTAAATCCTTGATAAAAAATACTTTTATATGTATTCTGGTTAGCTGACAATATCTTAGATAATTCGTAAGTAAATCCTTAAGAAAAAATGGGTTAGGAATTGATATGCCTAGTATGAATAAGTTTGGTGATGTTAGCTGAATTGAGATCTTTCTTTTTTACTGGTGAGATCTTTATGTTAGTTTCATTGTCATTTTAGTCTATTTATGTTTAACTAAGAGTAGCTAAGAAGGAAGTTTATTTCCTTGAAAACAAAAAAGGACAAAATTTTTATTGAGTCAAAGTTCCTAAGTTTTTTTAATCTAATTCATCATTTGAGGAATTAAAAGTATATCATTTTAAAAGATCCAATCTGATAAGTATGTTTTTATCCCCATTTGAAAGATGAGTATTGAGGGAGATTAACACAGGGGGCAAACTTGTTTGTGCATTTTGAAATCTTTAATGTATTCCGTAATATTTTAATTCAAAGATATAGTTGTCATCGCTTTTACAAAATAACATTAAGATTTCTCAAATCATTTCTTGCATTTTAACAAGTTAGAATTTAAACTTTGCTTTATTTTTTATTTTAGGGATAGGTAATTTCATGATGGGAATTGTTAGCCATGAGAAGTTTGAAGATATTTTGTATTTTCTTTGTCATATGTATATCACACTGATTTGTTACTCATTAAAAGCTATACAATTCTCTTGTAGAGAAATTATTTTAATATCGTCTTTGTACCTTTAAGTACTATAGTTATATTATTGGCAACGAAGAAAATAATATATAATTTATATTTTTTTTGGAGGAAAAAAGTGAGTAATAGTGGGGACCCATAGTCGCCACAAAAAATGAGTATTAGTGGCGACCAATCGTCACCACCAAAAGAGAGTATTAGTGGCAACCCATAGTCACCACAAAAAGTTAAATTTTTTTAAAAAATAAAATAAAATTCAACCTTCTGTGGTGACAAAAGATAGACACTAAAGCATTTGTGGTGACAATGGTCGCGGGTAAAGCCTCATCTACAGTGGTGACTATCCCAACATTGATTTTTTGAATTTTGTTTTGTGGTGTATTTGCTTGTTTTTTTGTGGCAAGTTTTTTCACCACAGAATGTATGTTTTTTGGCAACTTATATATGTCATCACAAAAAACTTTTAGTTACAGAAGTAATTGCTACGACCCTTATGTAGCCTCTAAAAATTATTAGTGGTGATTTTTCATCCTTTAGCAGCGACATTTGTTGCAACAAAAAGTTAAGATTCTTGGAGGGTGTGCTGCCAATCCTAAGTTTGTGATGTATGTCAGAAATTCTAAAAGGCACAATTATGGGAATGCCTGCAACATAAATTGGCAAACTCATCCACTAAATCAGCCTTGGAATTCCCAATAGCTGCAAATTCAGCAACCACAGGCATAAGGAATCAGTCAACTAGCAACTTGGAAGAGCTGATGAAATAGATTCTAGCTAATCAAACGCAGTTGGTTGCAGATGTAAAGAACCAGCAAGCAGCCACATGAAACTTAGAGTTGCATTTGGGGAATTTACAGCAGACACTAAATACCAGGCCTCAAGGTGGTTTGCCAGGAGATACAAAAAACCCAAAAACAAGTTAAGAAAATTACATTGAGGAGTACTAAAGATCTTAATGAAGAACCTTCTAAGAAAACTAATGGTGTAGATGCATATTTGACTCCCCAATAAGTTAGTGATAAAGTGTCTAAAAATTCGAAGAAGTTCGAGTACTCAAAAGAAAAAATTGCTGAAGAAGTGAAGAAGATCCCACCACTACCTTTCCTACAGAAGCATATTAAGGCAAATGAAGATGCATGTTTCAAGAAGTTCTTTGACACGTTCAATGAGCTTCACATTAATTTACCTCGTTTAGATGTTTTGCAAGGAACGCACAAGTATGATAAGTACTTGAGAGAGATGTCGAGGCGGTAGCACTCACTGAGGAATATAGTTTTGTGGTTATGCAAAAGATGACTAGGAAGCTTAAGGACCCTGGAAGTTCACTCTCCATATTCAAATTTGCAACAGCAAGGTAGTTCAGGCACTTAGTGATTTAAGGGAAAGCATAAACTTGATGCCCCTATTTTTGTTCAACATATGGGGTTTGGGAAAGCCTAGACTGAGCTCTCTACTACT
Source organism: Capsicum annuum (assembly GCF_002878395.1). NCBI lineage: Eukaryota > Viridiplantae > Streptophyta > Magnoliopsida > Solanales > Solanaceae > Capsicum > Capsicum annuum. The sequence continues at coordinate 38,208,475 of NC_061119.1, read as the reverse complement.
GCAGCTGGAAAATGAGACAATATCCCATCTTGAGGGAGTTATAGAAGATGTCCTCATAAAGGTTGGTAAATTTATTATTCCTGTTCACTTTATTGTTCTAGATTTTTAGGAGGACGAATAGGTACCAATCATCTTGGGGCATCCCTTTTTAGAAACGGGATGAGCTTTAATTAATGTGAGAGAGGGCACACTCACAATGAGGTTAGAAGATGAAGAGGTGATTTTCAAAGTTTACAAACTGCTTAACACACTATCCTACTATAAGACTTGTGCATGGTTACTGTAGTTGAAGGGGATAAGTATGGGATGGTAGAGTCTGTTCCATAAAATACCTCTTTGGACACCCTTATTGAGCACCCTAAACTATAATCACCTAAGAACAACATGATGCAGATTGGTGAGCCTGAAAAGGCTATAGTTGAAGAAGTTTTTTACCTTGAGAGTGCACACTTAGGAGGTCAAAAATAAATAAGAAGATGCCCTCGAAGTGTGAGGAAAAGGATGAAGGAATTAGGTTAAGTTGAGTTGGGTCGTGCCACGACACTAAATTAGGCGCTGCTTGAGAGGCAACCCAAGTTAAGTAGGTATGTTTTATTTTTCAGTTTTTAGTTTTTTTACTTCATGTTGTTTTTGTTTTTGTTTATTCACAAGTTGATGGGAAGTTTGAGTACCAGAAAAATTGAGCTAAGGAGCATAGAAAAGGCTGAGTGAGGGTCCCAGATCCCCTTGATGTGTTAAAATGCTACTAGCTAGGCCTAGAGGCCTCAGGGAGTATTTCTATCTCTACTTTTAAAGTATACTTTAGGGACAAAGTAGAATTTTAAGTATGAGGTGGGGAAATTCCCACTTTTAGGGTAAATTTAGTTTTTTTTATTTTATGAATAAGTAGGATATTCTTGTTGGTGCTATATTTGATTGCATAATACAAGTTGGTTTTGGTTGTAAGAGCATGTTGATTGTGTGAATTACTAATTTTGAGAATCCTGGGCTCATGTTTATGACTCTTTTACTTATTGTCTTAGTGATTGAATTCATGTTATTGTTTGGTTGAGTGTCTATGATGATCCTACGTGAGTTGAGCATGTGCCATGTATATGTGAGGTGTTTTATATTCCTTGTTTTGTGTGATGTCTATAACTTGCCCGGTGTGTGCAAAACGAAATAAAGAGTGTGGGTTTAGGAGATGATATAGTAATTTCTTTGATAGCCTTTTTTTAAACCTTCTCTTTCACCTACCCTTGAGCATAACCATAGTAAGCCCCATTAAGCCTTTAGCTTTTTCTTTGGCAGCCTCATATGTAGTTTAATACTTTCTTTGATAGACCTTACTTTGATCAAAATCTCCTAAGCACTTTAGAGTAAAATTAGTGAGTTAAGGAGTGTGAAAGTGAAGAAGGAAAAGTTGAAATTGAAGCCCCTAAAGTGTAGCTATTGGTATTCAAAAGAACTATTATGTGTTGTGGTAGGGGTTGAGTAATGAAAAGAATAAAAATTTGTTCATACTAAATGTGTTATGCTTAGCATATTCCCACCATAGTGTTTGTGAATGAGCTTAATAAGATGGAGTGAAAACAAAAGAAAGGGGTAGACAAAAGTGGTGTAATTTGGTTGTTGGAGATTGGTTTTAACTATATAATGTGATGTATTAAAGCTCTTAGGAAAGATAGTCACTATTAAGCCAAAATAGTTCCTACTCATACCTTAGCCTACATTATAACCTTTAACAACCTATTGATCCTAAGCTTTTTCATTTTGATATTAGTGGAGTACTACACTACGGGAAAACATATGGTTCATTATGCACAACTTGTGAATTCTTTGCAAGAGTGAGTGACATTTGATTCTTTTACCCTTTGTGTTATGAATTAAAATTATATAAGTGAGCATGGGTGACAATCTTGTTGTGAGGGAACATGTTTGATGAATTTGAATGATTTGTATAATTTCCTTGATTGAGCAATATGCATGAATTTGTAACTTGTTGAGTCAATTCTCGAGGCTAGGATATTTTGGAGTAGCGTTCTTGAACTATCAATTGTGTAAATAGCATGCTTAGTGTATCAACTTGCATTCTATGTAGTCATTGTAGTACTAGATTGTGTGTCTTGCATGTAGTAAAAGTGTAGAGTCTCCTCAGCTAATGATGCTTAAACTTAAGAGTTGTTCGAGGACGAACAAAGCTTTAAGTGTGGGGTAGTGATGTTGGGTGTATTTATGCAATCTAGTGTAGTTGCTATTCTAGCTTATTTAGCCTTGTTTTGAGGATAATTTGTGTGCTTGATGTGTTTATTATTATATAAATAATCATATTAGTGTTTAAGGATGTCATTACAATGTTTAAAAGTGTATTGAAATAAGTTTGAGATTAAATCTTTCAATTAGAGTTTAGGAAAGAAAACTAGTTTTATTAGATTGAGTTAGGTGATGTTCTAGCCTATCGCATTGGATTCTAATGTGTCAAATGAGCTCCTATTGGTTTTATTTTGTGGAAAAAACTGTTTGTAATGTGCAAACTATAATCAAATCAAGTCAATATCCAAAGCAAAATGTTGAAGATTAAGAGAGCAAGCCTAGTCTTAGCTCGTGTTTCTTGCTCATCGTTGTGAATGTTTTGTTCTATTGAGCTCTAATCCATGGAGTTTTATGATGTAGGATGCTTTTTGAGTTGATTATGGTGATATATGTATGTTGAAAAAGCTAGAAAATAAATGAAAAAAACACCAAAAGCTTGGACCGCAAGGCAAAGTAACGTCACAAGGCATAGGACAAAACGTTGGACGTTGGACGTTGAACGCTTAGAAAATATTTTGAGGGAAACTTCCAGTAGTTTCAGGAGATTAGCATGAGAATCAGGATCCATATCGAGCTTCTTTTCGTTATAAAAATTGGTGAAGTGTAATTCCAGTAGCACCGTGCGAATAGCCTGCTACGCATGGTCCATCCCAGTGGAAAATAGCATGCGCCGCATGCTCTATACCCATGATCCCATTAATGTGCAGAATGATCCATTTCATTGCATCCAATCCAGAATCGCACCCTCTACTCCCATGCTCTCATTCACTTGATAAATTGCACTCCTATACGGCTAGGGATTGGTCCACTTTAAATACATTACATTGCACACTTTATTTAATACCTTGGATCTTGGACATCTTGGACAAAGTGGGGAGGTTGCTGCACATTAATTTAGATTTTAATTATATGATAACATGTATTCAAGAATTTGGATCATGATTATGACTATTAGTGGCTAAAAACTCTCTTTCCGGGGTTACAGCCAAGAACATGACTACTATTGTTTTGGATTAATTTTTTGGGATTCACTTATCATATTTGGTTATTTTTTTATTCTTGTTTCAACTATTATGAGGATTTATCAAACTTATAACACATTTATTGTCAACCTTTTGATCTTGGAAGAGGGAATATGGAGATAGAATGTGGGGATAGATAAAGTAGGGTTGGTATTGTTTTATAAAATAAGGAATTTAAATTAGCGTGTAGGACAGGGATGTACCTAGAAGCCTTACTTGATTCACATGTATGATGATAGCTTTAAGAATTTAATTGGATTATTACATCCACTAATGTCCAAGTTTGGTAAACAATTAGAGGTCGGGAGACCATGATCATGCGATTAACGCTACAAATCAACAACAAAGATAAGAGAGTTAACAAATGAAGTCTAATAACATAGAATGATTGTTCGAAGTGCTTTAACCCTGTGCTTTACTCTATTTAATGTCTTAAGTCCTTTATTTTGCACATTGTTTACTTTACCTTAGTTTACAAATATTCAAAATTCTCTTTTGGTTGCTATCACATCAATTGAATTTAAATTGTGTATTGAAATCAAATAGTTGTTAAAACAAGTCCCTGTACTATCTATATTCGGATTTCTTGAAGGCCACTATATTATTTGGTAGACCACGTATACTTGCATGTGCGCTTGGGCATTGTCAGTGGATTGGTCTAATCCCGGTGTTGCTACTGTTTTGGTGATCCAAATATACCCTTACGCTCGTCCAAAAATTTTGAAACTCACTCGATTCGTATTTTTAACTACCCCAATCATGAATCAACTTAAAAATTGATATTCTGAGGTCGGAAAGATCAAAAGTAAAATCATCGAAGTTTAGGGGTCTTGGAAATAACTAAGTCCCAACACTTACTAAAATTTTCAAGCTTTGGACCCCTTATCCATGCAATTGAGAGATGAAATGAGCAAAGACTTTTACGGTGTATTACAATATCTCCCCCTGGGAAACATTCTCCTTGAATGAGACTTTTTAGCTGAGAAAATTGGGGAGACTGATATCATAAATTGAACGTGCATGACTGAAAACATGACTACATAACTAAGTATGAAACATTATACATGAACATTGTATGCAATGATATGAGATGGATTATATAGTTGAAACTGAGAATGAAAAAGACTTAATATGACGAAAATTGTTACCTTAAGCTGAATCTCAGTTCGCGGAGAAAAGGTGAGGGTACTTGGTTCGCATATCTGCTTCTTCTTCCTAAGTGGCTTCCTTAACGGATTGATTCCACCAAAGAACCTTGACCATGCAAACTTCTTTGTTCCTTAGTATATGAATCTGACGATCAAAGATCTCAACTGGGATTTCTTCATAAGAAAGGCTATCTTGAACATCCATTCATTCTAATGGGACTACAACAATTGGATCACTAATACACTTCTTCGACAGGGAAACATGAAACATTGGATGCACTGATACTAAATCTGTAGGCAACTCAAGCTCATAAGCCACCTTTCCAAAATGACTCAAGTTTCTAAATAGGACAATATATTGGGGACTAAGCTTCCCCTTCTTTCCAAATCTCTTCACTCCCTTCATGGGTGAGATTTTCAGATAGACTAAGTCACCAAACTCAAACTCCAGATTTCTTCTTCTCACTTCTACATAAGATTTTTGATGGCTTTGGGCTATCTTCAGCCTCTCCTTAATCAACTGAACTTTTTCCATGGCCTCAAACATTGAATCTGGCCCTATCAAAACTTGAGTCTTTGACTCAAACAAGATGATAACACACCCCTTAGAAATCATCTTTTTTCACTCTAAGATGTGAAATAATCTGACCCCTAAGCACTGAAGTAGTACCCCTCTATTCAATAACTGGTTCATAGTGAAACTAAAACTGAACAGCTCTATTTATGTAACCAACTGAGGCATAACATGAGTGGAGCCAATCTATGCCGAGAATAACCTCAAAATGAGCCATTTTTAGCTCTATAAGGTCAACTGAGGTGACTTTCTGGGATACTATGATCAGAAAGTTCTTATATACCTTCTTGGCTACAATAGAGGCACCTACTGGAGTAGACACTAACAAGGGTTCTACTAATGTTTCAGGACTAACACAGAAGTTGATGACTATATAAGGAGTTATAAAAGAAAGTGAATCTACGGGGTCTAATAAATCATAAACATAAAGATGAAAAACTTGTAAGATACTCATAACCACATCTAGAGAACACTCCTAATCCTGTCGAGTTTGGAGGGCATACAACCTATTCAAACACTGCTAACTGGTTGCATTAGAATCAACATCTTGCTGAGTCAGGTGACTAGCTAGAACAGGATGACGATTAGACTGACCTTGCTAACCAGACTTTGGGCAATCTCTGACTCTGTTTCTGGCTTGCCACATCTAAATGACACATCATTATTGACTCTACACATACCCTGATGATGCTGGCTATACTTCCCATAAAGCAAATTCGTATGAACACTGTTCACACTACCCTAGGACTTAGAGCTTGGCATTCTATCCCGACTATCTTGCCTAAACTTAGGCACTGGTGCACTAGTTGAAGATAGGGCTGGGGTTGAATACTTCTAATGGAACTGACAATGGTTAGCACCATATAACGTTAGTTGTGAAAAGTTAAAACTACCTATTATGGCCCTCTTATTCTCTATTTCTTTTTCCTTAAGCTTCTCTTCCTTAATCTACTGAGCATGAACCATAAGTCTAGATAAGTACATCTCTTTAATCAACATTGCAGTCCTACACTACTTGACTACACTATTACATAAACCAGATAAACACTTACTCATTCTAGACCTGTTATTAGCCAATATCGAAGGAGCATAACTTGCCAACTGAGTGAACTTAAGCGAGTATTCCTTCACACTCATATTACCTTGCTTCAAATTAATGAACTCATGTACTTTATCTTCCCTCAACTCTAATGGGAAGAACCTTTCTAGAAAAGTTGTGTCAAACTCCTCCTACTCTACAAGCCCTTTCTCAGCACCTTTATCCTACTTCAACTACTTAAACCAGGTGTAAGCTATATCCTCCAACTGATATGCAACCAACTATGTACTCTCACTCAAAGTGACACCAATAATATCATTCACTTTCTAGACTATATCAAGAAACTCCTATGGATCCTCCTCAGGATTAGATCCTGAAAGAAAAAAGGATTCATTCGAGTAAAGTCTCTAATCCTAGCTACATTTGTATTGCCACTAGATTAGCTAGGGCAACAGCTTATTTCTTATTTCGAGCAGCTAGTGAATGAGCTAAAGTAGTAAAAGCAGAATAGAATACGGAATGAAGGACTTATTCATTTAAGGGATCTTCCTGAATAGGGTATTGTGTGGGCTGATTTTTGTTCCTTCTTTCATCAATTGTGTGGGCTGATTTCTGTTCCTTCTTTCGTTGTGTATCTAAGGAGGCATTATTTGAAAATGGAAAGAAGGATGAGTTAGAAAGAGATTTTAAATAGATCTCATGCTCATTCACACAACATGAATACTGACAGAAAGGAAACCTTTCCTAAATGTCTTGTAGCCTCTTGTCCATAAGTTTGGTGGGCTTCACACCTATGCACAAGACTCTACTCAATGCAAATCTCTAACTCCCTAAGAAACTTTAAAACTCTGGGCACTGATACCAAGTTTTATCATGACCATAGGCTACCACCTAGTCACGGCAATGGTTCTTACAGTCATAATTGACCACAAGCTAACCCATGAGATGGTACCTACTATGAGTACTGAATAAATATGAACATAACACATAGGTAGAAGATAAAATGAGAATGAAAATATAAATCTGAATACTGAAATATCGAATCAATCATAAGTCTAAAACATATGATAAAACTAAAAGCAACTAACTATCTAACTGACTATTTGAACATCTGATAGCCTCTAAACTAACTGAGGAGTTAATGGGATAGACCCCCAACTAACTTTGACTGAATGAATAAAATAAAATATTAAAATAATTGAATAAACATGATTTGTCCTCGATGGATGAAGACTCATCACTATGGCTACTGGATTATGCTGAGCTGTCTAACTGCGGTTGGGAAACTATGCATCTAAACCTATTATATAAGACATCATAGAGCAATGGAGATTATGCGGTCAATACTTAGAATTTACTGGTATATGAGATGAGGTCAGGCTGATATACATGGTGTACTATGCATGTGAAATAAGGACTAACTAAATAGCATGATATAACTAAACATGAATGCATAAAAACTGTAACATCTGAGAATGCAAGACCAAGCATAAAATATATATAAAGTAATCTATAAATTGAAAGACTGAAATATGAATACTGAATAAATGAGAATCTATTTTGTTTGGTCAGTTAAACCTGGACTGAAACTATATTGAATAATGTATTAAGATTGTGAAAGGTACTATCTAACTAACATGCCCCAATCTGAGCAAACCGAGGTCTAACCTATAACCCCAGTTAGAAGGGTGTTAGTCCCTGACACGGGTACTAACACTGGCTGTGTGGATCTATTAAACTAGTGTCTCAGAGGACAAAGGAGTCACTCTCAATATATGTGTCACCTTCAACTGGCAGGTAGACACTTAGTCAACCCTCAACTGGCATGTAGACATCTCTAACCTACACTAGCTACGTAGTTTTGTAACTCAAGGAGAGCTACCAAGGGTCATACCCTCTACCATCAGGTGAGTCCTTATCACTGAGTTTATTCAATGCTAAATCTTACTCTCAACTAAACTGACACTGATGCTGGAATAGGTTGAACTAGACTAAACATTATTACTTAACTGATAGGGCTCATCATGATCATAAACATGTAAGTATATTGATAATAGTAATGGATTAACTATTTGAGTACTTTAAAAGATAAATGCATATAAAACACATAGGTATTGAGTATTCATAACCCACAAGTACTGAATGAACATGAGTATGCTATATAACACTTGAAATACAATAATACGTGATTATCGTTCAAAGACCCAAAAATGGCATCTTATCAAAACTAGTGAAAATCAAACACTTAAACATGAGGAAACCATAGAATTTAATTGCTAAACTTGTATATTTAGGATTCATCGTGAAAAAAACTAAACATGACATGGAAATTCCCATACTAAAACATGATACGGCTCATTTTACTTCAAAATACTTGTAATCACAACTTGTAATGGAATTAACAAGAGATTTAAGGAGATATTTTAACTTAAACATAAAAAACTCATAATTTAAAACCAAAAGGGATTCTTGAACTCCATGGGTGAAAGGAACCCATGTATAAACATCACACATACCTCACTATATGAATTCGTGAAGATTCTTGAGAATTTCTTGAGATTTGAAGCTTGAATTCCTTGATTGATTGTGAAAGAGTTAGGTTTGTTCTTGAGCAAAAGTATGCTTCTTTTGAGTGAATTTGTGATTAAAAGAGCAAATAATTCTTCTTGGGAACCTAAATTTCATGTTATGGACGAGTTGAGTGAAGGGGAAATGACCCAAATTCCCTTAAATGATGAGGAACAAAAGTTGGACAAAAAATAGAGGGATGACGCGGGCTCTGGAACACCAGACTGGAGCAGGCGGCGTGGCCTTTGGAGCAGCACACTTGAGGGCGCATCGTGAGCTTTAGAGTAGTGCATTGGGGGGCGCATCACGGGCTAATCTCGGTGCTTCTACTATTTTGGTAATCCAAACATTCCCTTATGCTAGTCCAAAAATTTTGAAACCTAAAACATATTTTTAACTACCACTGTAATACCCCAAACTTTCTTTAAGTTAAATCTAGTCTCCAGAAGAGTTAGTGATGACTTCCTAAATGAATAATATTTAAATCATATATATTTTCCCTAATTTTGAATTTTTATCATGAGAGAAATTGAATTAGCTTTCTAACGATACCAATTTCGTCCAAATTTGGTATCAGAGTGAAAAGTTATGGACGTTTTATAGAGAACTATCAGAACTGCCCAGAAGCGATGGTGAGGCCGGCGGACCATCGAGCTAGCGACGGATCATCGCCCAAGCCGTCACAACTAAGGCAGTGAATCCATCTTCTGTCCAAATGCGACAGTCAGGACCGACGGATCGTCAAGTTACTGACGGACCATCACCGAAACCGTCGTAGACTCGACAGGAAGTTCAGGTTCTGGTCAAGTGTGACGGTCAAAATTAACAGACCATCGCCCAAAGCATCGTAGACGAGGTAGGAAATTCAGATTTTGGACAAGTGCGACGGTTAGGACCGACGGACCATCGAGCTAGTGACAAACCGTCGCCCAAACTGCCGCCACTTCTAATCAGTGATTTTAAGTCATTTTTAAAAAGGGTATTTGGGAATTTTTTGACCTATTTTAACCCCTAATTATACCATACCAAAGCTCATAACATTATTATTCATCTATAACACCAAATTAGAGTTTCTCTCAAAGATCAAGCCCCAAGAACAACATCCAAAACCTTCTTTAAGAAACTAAGAAATTCAAGTTCCTCAAGTCCAAGAACTTCAAGAAACTCACAATCAAGGTATGTCAAGTGTTGATTCATGGGTCCCTTTCACCCATGAAGCTCAAGAATCTCTTTTTAAAATCCAAGATTGTGTATTTATGAATGTTTAGGATTTAATTGAATTAAATCATGTCCATGTTGTTATGGGTTTTTGATTCATGTTTTAAATTATATGTTCCAATGATTGATCCTAGTATGTGATGATTTGCATAATATTAATGATAAACCCTTCAAATTTCAAATTTATTTATGCAACCATGATAATTAGATGCATTAATGATGGTGCAACCAAAGTATGCTCCCCATATGTTTGAATAAATCCCTATGTGAAGGAAAAAGTGTCATTATAGTATGATAGTATGAAATCGCCATTCATGTACAAGTTAATTCATGTCAAGTGTTTGATGAAATGTCTTAATCAATGAATTATGGATATATGTGTAGCCATTGTTGTGCTTTCGAACTTGTGCCATGAATTTCTTTTATTCTATCGAGTACTTGGGGTATTTATACCCAATTATTTAGCTATGTACCTAGAGCCAGCATCATTTTCATTATAATCTTAATCATGCCATGATCAGTAGAATTCAGTTAGTCACATGACTCAGGAAAACTCAGTAATCTCATGAACTCAGTCAATTAATAGAATTCAGTAACATCCCATCAGTCCATGGAATTCAGTGAACTCAGGTCAGTTCAGTCCAATATATTCAGTTTAGTGTCTATTCATATAGGAGTAGGATTTAGCATTGAGTGAGCCCAAGGATGGGAACTCACCTATTAGTAGAGGGTGTGATTCTAAGAAGCAATCCTTGCGCTCCAGAACTACGTAGCCAACATAGATTGAGACATCAAAAAACCTTCTAGATGAGGGTAGATGAGGTAGCTTAACCTATTAGATGAGGGTCCCTGATAACGCTCAACATACACGTCAATTCAGTATTACCCAACTTTGGAAGTCGGGATCGAATCCACAGGGAACAATGTGAGTGACGATTGAACAAATTTGAAACTATAGCTACAATTTGAATTCAAGCAGATGGTATGAAAAGATAATATGGGGGTTTTGGAGATTAGCCAATGAATGTTGGTCACTTTAGCTTTGGTGTTTGTAATCAAGAGTTTATGTTCAAACCAGAATTATGTTCACTAGGGGTTTTGGTACTTGACAGATGCTAATTGTGGTTCAAGATTCTCACAGTAAGTAGGACAACAAGTTATCTTTATTGAAGTTATGTCTAAATGTATCTTGACCTACTTAAGCATTTAATTACCTAATCCTCTCGGACTTAGGGAATTTATATTCATGATCAGATTTTACCTCAGGTTAATAAACCTTGTTACAGCGTCAATTATTAAATAGAAGTTTTTAGTGCTACCAAGTCCCTGTTAATAATTCACTTCCCACTATATTTGATTTTTTTCTCAAGCAAATCAAAGCAGGTGTTATCTATCATTTGAACCAATAGACAACAATTAAAACCTCAAAATTATCAAGGATTTCGACTACCTTTTGAATCTTGAATACTCAGCACCTTATCAAGACTTAACCCTAGATCCCATAATTCAAGTTAAAGGAATTAAGCCGCTCATGATATAATAATCGAAACAACTAGCTATATTCATGATTTGAAAGATAAACTTACCACAAGATGAATAGAAACTAGAGATTCACAGATTTGATCACAATAGTAATCCCAAAATAATGATGATAATCTCTTCAAAGTTAATTGCTTGTTCAAGTCAAGAAACTAGAGAGAGAAAATATCAAAATATGTGTCTCCCCAAAGATGTTTCGAACTACTTAGAAAACCCTAAACAATACTTTAAATAGTTCACCCTAATTATGGAAAAAAAATCATAGTGTAGCAATTTCTCAGATAGGTGATGCCATTCGTGACACCTTATCAGGAGGCTGATGACTTATCACAAATGTCGCCAGCTCTTCTTTACTTTTGATACTCGCTCCCTAAAAATGACGATAACCGATGACGTCCTATTTACTCCTTGATGACTTATCACAAATGTCATCAAGTCTCTACCTCATCGCTCATGTTATGCCTTAGGCTGATGACAACTTTAATGATCTATCAGCTCCTTGATAGCTTATCACAAAATGTCATCACAACACTCAACTTAGGTGCATTCTATGTCTGAGGCTGACGATGAAGCTGATAACTTATCACAGGAATAACGACTTATCAGAAATGTCATCAGCCACACTTCTCTTTGAATTACTTCAGATTTCAACTCCTTTGCCTTCATCCTTGTTGGTTCTCTTGCATCGTAGCTTCTACTGCAAAATAAAACATAAAACAATCAAAAACAATAAAAGTTGCTTAATACTTTGCAATTATTCTTAGTTAAAAGCCTCAAATGTGTTAGCATTAGCTCACACATCAGTCCCGCTATTCTTATTAGAGTACCAGTGGTACGGTATTGACACCCTTCCAATTAGGATTACAAATTGGACTCCAACTCAGCTATAGTAGATTATTAGAGGCATGTCAATTAAATGACTACTTCCCACAGTCTCAGTCTCAGGTCTCTATAATAGAACTCAGATAGTTCTACAAAATTCAGGATAGTCATATACAGTGACTCAGCTCAGTATGAAACTCAACTAGTTTTATCAAAACCTAGACTGTCAGACATAGTGGCTTCATATCATTTATATCAGTTATCAAAAATCCATGCTATCCATATTTAGACACAGTAATTAGTTTTGTCACAATCTCATTTACAGTTGTGTATTCATGCATGTATTCCCACGTTCATGTTACTCAGTCAGTCAGTATTGTTCATGTATGTGAACCTTTGCATCAGTTTACCTCATTTGCGTACCAGTACATTCTCACGTACTGACACATAATTTTCTTTTTCTCTATGGTTTTTTATACCATAGGTTCAGAAGCACGAGCTCCAAGGCATCCTTAGTAGATCAGCCATTCAGTAGACAGACTAGCAGTGAGTCCTTATCCTTCTAGGATGTTATTATTTGACTATTTCATTCTTTCAGTACTTAGTTTATTTCAATAGTTGGAGTTAGTTGGGGACATGTCCTATAAACTCCATATTTAGACAGTTTAGAGTCTTTCAGACTAGCATGTTCAGACAGTTATTTCAATCATTTTGGTATTGATATACCAAATCTCTAGATGTTATGTTTTATCAGATTTTTGAACCTTATGGCCCTTCAGCCTTTTTTTCATATTTATATAGTATGTTAAGCAGTGCTCAGTTATAGATATTAGTCATGGGTTAGCTTGTGGTCCTTCGAGGTCATGAGCATTATATAGCAATCCAGGTACCAAATTTGGGGTGTTACAATCACGATCATGAATCAACTTAAAAATTGATGTTCGGAGGTTGGGAAGGTCAAAAATAAAATCATCAAAGTTTAGGGGTCTTGGAAATGACTAAGTCCTAACACTTAGTAAAATTTTCAAGCTTTGGACCCGTTATAATGGCAATTAAGAGCTGAAATGAGCTAAGACTTTTATGGGGTATTATAGCGACACACCCTAATAATAAAGATAGATTGTTTTGGGTACCTTATGAATCTCTCTATATGTGTCACCTGCCCCATATCGGTTGCCAAGCCCCGCGACACACTAGTGAACTCCAACAGTTCTGTTTTACATAAAATCTTTTCCTGTGCTTTTATGAATACATTCCAAGCCTTGTGGTGTTTTTTTCAATTAATTTCTAGATTTTGTATCATCCATATATCACCATAATCAACTCACAAAGTACCCTATAATATCAAACACCACGAATTAGAGATCAAAATAACACAACATCCAAGACAGTGAGAAACTTAAGCTAAGAATGCTAGTATTGTCCTTTTAATATTTCACTTAGTTTGAACTCTTGGATTATTTAAATTAAACCTTAAACACTATACACAAGTTTTTCCACACATAATTACACAATCAAACCATTAGTAACTTATCACGCCTTAAATCCTATTGGCATGGATAGGCACCCATAGCCGTGAAGGCCCGAGAAAACCAATCCGTAACCTTGTACTTCTCATGCATGTAACTATGACAACCAAAGGTTCTAACAATATGATACAATGAATTAATAATAATAATTATATATGCAAGGGAAAATTTATATATACAAGACATGGTTTTTGGGACCACACATTTAAAAGACAAGACACTACCATGCTTAACTTTACATTAGTCTACAAAGCCTTTAAAAGATACATAGACTTAGCTAGGGTTGGGACAAACCCTCACCCTACTCTTGACTACTGCACAATACCAAAATTTATGGAACAAACTTGAAAAGCCCCGAATCAACTTGGAGCTCACCAATAGTCACTGAATAGCCTGTGCTTCTACTAGCGAGGTGTATTAGCTAAAGCACATGTAACTACAACATGAAATACAGGTCCCCCATGAGGGACGTCAGTATGAAAATATGTATTGAATATATAAGGCTGAAGGCAACAACGCCTGATACAAGATCTCAATAGAAATTAGATACAAGTGAATAAATAGTGCTAGTAGACCACATTTATATATACTTATGGGATGACGTACATTACATTCTTTTCTTTATTTTTACCTTTCTTACTTTATAATCTTTGTAAGTAATATAATTTAAATGATCAGTTGATCAGTGGTAAATCAGTAAATCGGGATCGGCCCATGCTAGGCTTACGCCCTTGAGATGCCACACACATAAGAACATTGGGATCGGCCCATGCTAGGATTATGCCCCTGAGATACCACCCATATATAAAGGTATTGAGATCATCCCATGCTAGGCTTATTCCCCTGAGCTGCCACTCGTTTTACAGATTTGTAATACTTAGTTTATTTAACCTTTAAGATTGTTACTTTGGTGGTCATAACATTATTGTACCTTGAAACAATAATCTACCTATAAGAGACATATAAATGGTCACTTAACGTACCAACAATGAGGTAGGGAGATATTGGAAAAAAATGAAGTGTTTAGGAGATGAAAATACACATGGGTCTTATTTGAGTAAATGGAGAACTTCTAAAATTTTCTAGTGAAAATAGACGTTCAGGTTCAATAATAAGCATGTTTTGAGGTGGCCTAACATGTTAGAGAGTGGGAAAACGGTCTCTCCATAGGGTTCTCTAATTCTATTCATTTACAAGAAAGATGGTTCTCTAAGAATATGTATCGATTATCGTTATTTAAACAAAGTCACAATAAAGAATAAGTATCCCATCCCCAGGATTGATGGCTTGTTCGGCCAATATTACGGTTCAAATTATTTATCTAAGATAGACATTAGATCCAATTATCATCAGCTCAAATTTAGAGAATATGACATTTTGAAGACAACCTTTAAAACTCGGTATGCTTACTTCAAATTTATGGTTATGTCCTTTGTACTAACAAATGATCTTGCATATTTTATGGAATTAATGAATAGGGTGTTCAAGTAGTACTTGGATATGCTCATCATAGTTTACATAGATGATATCATCATCTATTCTTGAAGTGAGGGTAAACATGTATGCTATTTGAGGATTGTCTTGTAAACTCTCAAAGATCACTCGTTATTTGCTAAGTTCAACAAGTGTGAATTCTAGTTAAAATCAATAGCTTTTCTGGGCCATATTATTATCGGTGAAGAAATCTAAGTTGATCCCCAAATTACTGAAGCGATAAGAAACTGGCCTAGACCCATCTCTCCATCAAATATTAGGAGTTTGTTGGGTTTAGCAAGTTACTACATATGGATCATTGCAGGATTTTCCTGTATTTATTGTCTAACATCCATATGGACTCAAAAGAAAGTAAATTCTAGTGGTTTGATTCATATAAGAAGATCTTTTGGGAGTTAAAGACTCAACTCACCTTTGCTCGATTTTTGACTCTACTAGAGGGTTCAGATGGTTTTAAGGTATACTGTGATGCTTATAAAGTTGGTCTTGGTTTATTATTGATTCAACAAGGTAAGGTGATAACATATGCCTCTAGACAGCTCAAACCTCATGAGAAGAACTAACTGACTCCTGATCTTCAGTTTGCAATAGTTGTATTTACCGTAAATATTTGGAGGCACTATATTTTTGGGGTTTAGGTTGATGTTTTCACTTATCACAAAGGTCTTTAGTATTTTTTAAGTCAGAAATATTAAAATCTTCACTAGAGAAGGTGACTAAAATTGTTAAAAGGCTATGATATAAGTGTGTTGTATCACTTGGGTAAGGCCAATGTTGTGGCCGATGCCCTTAGCATATTATATATGGGAAGTTGTCACATGGAGGATGATAAGAATGAGATAGTTTATTAGCTTCATCAGCCTGCTAGGTTGGGAGTTTGGCTAGTTGATTCATCCAAAGATAGTGGCTGGGTTCAGAATGGTTTGGAATCTTCATTGGTTGCCAAGGCAAAGGAAAAGCAAGATAAAGATCTTATTTTTCTTAAGTTGAAGAGGCGGTTCAAAGTCAGAAGATTGAGGTTTTCTCCCAAGGGGAAGAGGGTGTTTTTTATTGTCAAGACAGGTTATGTGTTTCAGATGTGAGTGGCTTGAGGTATGAATGTTAATAGAAGCTCACATTTCTTGATATTCTATTCACCCAGTAGCCACTAAGATGTACCATGATTTGTGAGAAGACTATTGGTGGAATAGCATTAAGAAAGATATCTCAAAATTTGTGGCTAAGTGTCCAAATTATCAGTAAGTGAAGGTTGAGCACTAGAGGCCTAGTGGTACACTTTAGGAATTAATTATCCCTACTTTGAAGTGGTAAGTGGTGAATATAGACATTATTATAGGGTTTCCTCGTACTCATCATCAGCGTGATTCCATTTGGGTTATCGTAGATTGAATGACAAAGTCAGCTCATTTTTTTCCAGTTAATACTTCAAATTTAGCTAAAGATTATGCTTGACTCTATTTTAGGGAGTTGGTGAAGTTGAATGGAGTCCATTTAACCATCATTTTAGTTAGAAGTATCTAGTTTACCTTTCAATTATGGAAGGTTTTACATAAGGACTTTTGTACCCAAGTTCACCATAATACAACTTTTCTCCCACAGACAAATGGTCAGGTAGAGAGGACGATTCATTCCTTAGAGGCTAACATATTTGAAGCTTTTAACTCTAAATAATTGCAAGGTCTTGAGCAACTTTAGTTGTTGTTTATTAGTTTACTTTGATTTTGCAGTAAAGGTGGAGATAAAGGGGAACCACTAATAAAGGAAGCAAAAATCCAGAAATCAAAAGAAAATAAAGAACTAATTGTTGCTGACGACATCCATGACACATCTTCATCCTGGGGATAAGCTGTCAAGGATGCCTTCAGTCATAAACATAAGATGGAAGTTGAAGACAATTTTATGACGACATCCATGACACGTCGTCAAGATCCTGATAGGCCATTACTGTCGTCGTCAACCTTAGTAATCAAAAGCCACAAGTGCAAAGGATTTGACGACATCCGTGATAAGCCGACAGCCCCCTAGTAAGCCATCACGGATGTCGTCATTTATTCAGAGAAAAAGCTGAAACTTCTATTTTGTTCCCTTATTTAGGGTTAACTATTTAAAGCCTTGGTTTAGGGTTTTCTGAAGAGGAGATTGACTTATCATTGACTTATTAACAACATACGATTTTTTTTTCTCTCTCTCTCTAGACCAATATTATAGGATTTTTTTCTTGTGAATCAATTCAAGTTATACTTTTTGATCTTCATCATAGTTGTAAGTTAATATTCTCAATTATAAATTCAATTTGTGTACTTGTTTCTTGCATCATGAGTGGCTAAACCTCATTAACCTAAATTATGGGATCTAGGGTTAGGTCATAAAGAGGTACTAAATACTCAATATTCAATAGGTGTCAGGATTTCTTGATAATTCTAAGATGTTAATTAATGTCAACTGGTTGCAAACAGTAGGCATAGCTACTTTGATTTGCTTGAGAAAGAAATCATAAACAGTAGGAAGTGAATTATCAACAGGGA
The DNA here is from genome assembly GCF_002878395.1 of Capsicum annuum. Classification (NCBI taxonomy): domain Eukaryota; kingdom Viridiplantae; phylum Streptophyta; class Magnoliopsida; order Solanales; family Solanaceae; genus Capsicum; species Capsicum annuum. The sequence goes on along the minus strand of NC_061119.1, from coordinate 38,190,705 downwards.
CTCGAAAATACTTTATTTATAATCAGCACTATAACAAGGTTGATTAACCTAAGGTAAAATCAAGGCAATAATAGCGATTCCCTAAGTCCAAGAGGATTAGGAAATTAGACGGTTAAATAGGTCGAGAGATATTTGTGCATATCATCGATAAAGATAGCTTGTTATCCTAACCACTATGAAAATCTTGATTCACTTTTGGAATTTTTCATGTACCATAAGCCCTAGTGAACATAATTCTAGTTATTTCATAAAATCTTAGTTACAAACATCAAAATCAAAGTGTCAAACAATTATTTTTGAAACTTAAACCCCCATTTCAGGAGACATTAAACTATCAGTAAATTAAACCGTAAACAACATGAGTTCACATCATATTCCCTATGGGATTCAACCCCAACCTAGTTGGATTTTATATTGACAATGATCGCTTACACCCATTCAAGAGTTTAGTTTGAGCATTATCAAAAATGGTACAATTGCTGGGGAATACGGTTGTAAACTAAAAGTTTGTGTGAGCTAATTGGCTGTTAGTTTAGTTTCCTAGATTTATATTTATTTGTTGTTTCTATTTATTGCAGGTTCTTTGTTGTTTATGCCAAAAACAAGAAGTTCCAGAGAACTGTTATTGCTAATTAATCTGGAACCTCAGCTGATCGAGAGAATGGCTAAACAACAGAAGGCGAAAAGATTAGCCTCTTTGGTCAGGGCTCAGTTGAACGAACAGAATCACGGTCAACAAGTACGTCATCTGAACCCTGATGATAAAGACTTGGGTGATGAGGAATTGCTGAATCCTCAAAACCCAAGGCGAGCTGAGCAACTTGTTGCACAAGTGTAGTGAAATTTCAATTGAAACCGTCCAGTCAAAGAAAAGTATTGTCAACAGCCTTTTCAATACGAAAGAAATAACGATGATGAGGGAATGGAAGGAGAAGGTGTAATGGGTGCTATCATTCCTCCACCATTGGCACCTGGTGCAAAATTCAGCATAACAAGTACCATGATCCAATTCCTGAATCTAAAGGGGTTGTTTGGAGGCTTGCTTGGTGATGATCCGAACATGCACTTGGTGAACTTCATGACCATTTACAAATATTTTGATAATCCAGGAGTGAGCCAGAATGCGATCCGATTGAGATTGTTTCCATTTTCTCTATCTGGGGAGGCAATAACGTGGTTAAATTAGCTAGAGTTTGATTCTATAACCAACTGAAGACAGTTGAAAGAGGCATTCCTAAAATGGGTATTTCCACCCTCCAGGAGGGTACAATTGAGAGATAAAATCAGTAACTTCAGGCAGCTCCCAACTGAAGCCTTGCATAAAACTTGGGAGAGATTCAAGAAGAAGTTGGCACAATGTCCAAACCACAACATGACAGACTTGCACTTGATGGAGACTTTGTACAGAGCTTTTAACTCTGTGACAAAGCCAATTGTTGACAATGTTGTGGGTGGTTCATTCATTGACCTCTTTTTTCTAAAGGCTTCAGACATATTGAATAGAATGACCAAACAGAGTCGGACCTAGCATATCAGGGATTCTGTGGTAGAGAGCCCAACTATTTCTATTGGTATGACTGTGGAGCAGTGCATAAGGGATGAGGAGTGAGACCAAGACATGGACCATTTGAAGACACAGATGGTCTTACTAACCAAGTACTTTTTGTCTGGCAAGACTGAAAAAGTTAAGGCTGTGGAGTCTAAGTGCACTGTTGCTACTAATGCAGATGAGGAGGCAAACTATGTAAGTAATCAGGGGGGTTTCTAAGGCAATCTCCAAGGGAATCAAGGTCGGAACTTTTATGAAAAGCCTGATTATAAAGATAGGGAGCAAGGACACTGGAGAAGCAATAATGATAGGAGTGGTTTGTATGCTCCTCCCGGAAGTCGAGATGCTGCACCAACTAGCTCTAGTAAGATGTCCATGGAGGATATGACGAACAAATTACTGAAAGGAGTTAAGGCTACCAAATCAAGGGTAACTACTATGAAGAGTGAATTCTCTACCCCGAGTCAGTTGGTTAGTTCACACTCCACTTCTATCAAGCAGTTGGAGGAGCAGCTGAGCCAACTTTCTACAACCCTGAACCAAAGAAAAATGGTACTTTACCTAGTGATACGGTTCAAAATCCACAGAATAATGTCTTATGTATGGATATTACCACTAGGAATAGTAAGATCTTACCTGGCCCTTCTGTGGGTAACTCTGTAGATAATTAAGATAATTGTTGATGAATTCAAAGAAACTAATCCAGTGGAGTCTAAGAAGATGGATAGTTCTGTTGACTCTTCAGAGAAGAAAAAGGAGAAGGAAGAGGAAGTGGTGTTGAAAACTATCCCTAGACCACCACCTCGCTTTCCTCAATGATTAAAGAAGAAGGCTGATGATGTAAAATTACGCAAGTTCTTGGCAGTGCTCAAGCAATTGACAATTAATGTGCCTTTGAATGAGGCTCTTGAGCAAATGCCAGGCTATGCAAAGTTCATGAAATACCTTGTAACCAAGAAATGGAAGGTTAGCCATGAGTCAGAGGACAATCTTCTCCATTGTGGCGCTATCTCTACAAGGTCTTTTGTGCAGTAAAAGGTAGACCCAGGAGAATTTACCATCCCGTGTACTATTAGCCTCCTTGAAGTTCACAAAAGCACTATGCGATCTGGGAGCCATTATAAATTTAATGCCACTGGTGTGTACAAGAAATTAGATTTAGAGGATCCTACCCCCAAAAAATATACAGTTGGTAATGGCAGATAGGTCTTTGAAGAGGCCTGTGGACATACTGCATGATGTTTTGGTAAAGGTAGTCAATTTTGTTCTGCCTGCTGATTTTCTGGTCTTAGATTGTGAGGTAGATTTTGAAGAGCCAATCATCTTGGATAGGCCATTACTTGCAACTGGGAGAGTATTGTTAGACATGGAGTTGAACAAGCAAAAGTTTAGGTTTAATGACAAAGAAGCACGCTTCAAAATGCACCCATCCATGATTCAGCCAAAAGAGATGAGTGTTTTCTCAATCGTTGACGTTTTCTACGATGATTGTAAAGGGGTATCAATTGGTTGTCTTGGCAAAGCCTGAGTAGTCAAGATAACGAAGTCGTGTCGCGACAGTAAATCAGGAACAATTGGGAGGCAACCTAAAGTTTTATGTTTAAGAAAGAGTTTTTATTCTTATAGTTAGGATTTAGTATAGAGAAAATGGAAAAATGAGGAGGTCAGCTAAAAGGCCATGACGACATTCATGATAAGCCGTCACGACTGTGATAAACTATCATAATTATCATCAGATAGTCCAAGCTTGAGGCATTCTCTGTTAAGGGTGAAGATGATCGTGATAGGCTACCACACTCGTGATAAGCCCTAACAAATCATCGTCAGCCCATAACCTTAAAAGCTAAATTCTGGGACTATTTTAAAGCAGATCCGACATGGCCCAATTGTGAAACCTTTTCAAGTTTTTGCTAGGTTTATTTCTTTTTATTTAGTTATTTATTTCCTTAGTTAGTTTATCTCCTAATCTTTTCAAACACTCCAATAAAACAAATTCTCTTGTGTGTGAGTTTGCACTTCATAATCAAGGAATTCTTCCTATTTCTTCCTCCTTTTATGCGTGAAATTAGTTTAAGGGATCCATCAGGTATACTCTACTTTAACTCTTCCTTTTTTGTGGTAAGTGATAGAAGAATGTCAATCCAAGTCCCAAGAGGCTTAAACCAAGTTCAACTTGGAAAAGAGTTGAAAATCGCAATTAAGGTTTGCTATGCAGACCCCAGGGTTTAAAAGTAAGCTCACAAATTGGAATTCAAGTGAATTTTGAGAAATAATAGGGACCAAAAAATTGAGCGAAAATCAAAAGCGGGTTCTGATGAGAGCTGACGACATTTATGATAGGCTATCATAATTGTGATGGCTTATAAGTAATGTCGTTAGAAGCTGCTGAAAAGGAATTGGATTCTATTTAGGGTTGAAGACATTCATGATAGGCTATCACAATTGTGATGGATTATCAAGGATGTCATCAAAGGTTTTTTAAATTTTGAAGGTTCTGTCTAAGGTTGACGACAATCATGATAAGCTATCACGGTCGTGATGGTTTATCAAGAAATGTCGTCACACCTGGAACCTGAGGCATGAATGATCTTAATTGATTAATGTATTTGTGTTTGTGCTCTTGAGGGTTGACTAATGTTATTCTATTATCTCCAGGAACTTTACAATGGCACCAAAAAGAAAGAGTCCCACAGTACCAAAGAAAGCGGGCAAAGAAAGTGTACGTCATAAGCTCATCAATGAGGAATTCGATTACGAGGAAGAAGAACCCTTGCTCAGGAAGCAAAAAGAAAAAGCCAAGTCCAAAGAAACCTTTAACACATCCACCCACTTAAGTGAAGGATAAAGATAACACTGAAACAACAAAAGCTTGTGAGCAGGAGGGTTCTGAACATGTTTAATATGAAGAAGGGGAGCAGGAAGGTTCTGAGGAGTTTGAGTCTGAGGAAACAACATCGGGGTCCCCATCCACTGGTCAACAAGATGATGAAGAGTCTCCACCTTTGGGAACACTTATCAAATGTAAGAACCCTGAAGTGCGAGACAATTCTAGATGGTAGATTCCTAGAGCAGAAAGAATCTACACTATTGTGCTTCACAGAACTAACAAAAGAAGAGCTAAGAGGCCACTTCAAGAAGAAAAGATGATTATCACAAAAGGGTTGAGCAAGTACCCAAAATTACAATAGAAGTTCCAAGAGAATGGATTAGGGTGGACCACAAAAGGAGGTGGATTATTTTGTCCTACACTGGTTCAAAAGTTCCACGTGAACTACCAGGCTCAATTAGAAAATATATGCAGGCCAGGCGAACTAGTAGAAGACCAGCCTCTATAATAGAGTTTAGGTGAGGGGCGTGAGGGTTGATGTCTTGATCAGAACCATCAAAAGATTCTTTCATGGCCCCGATTTCACTTATTAGGCCACTTCACCATCAGTATATGCTCGGATTAAGAAATGGGAAAAACAACATACGTGGTTGGCCTACATCATAGCTAACGGAGAAACAACATGGGTGATAAACCCAAATGAGAGAATCTGTAAGTCCTCTTTAACTCAGGAGGTAAAGTTTTGGTGGGGTATAGTGCGTGTCTGGTTGATGCCCACTAAGGGAGACAGTATTTTAGGTGATGACCGAGCTATTTTAGTAGCAATCATGGTGCAACATCTCCCCTTGAACTTTGGGTAAATCATTGTGGATGAGATGAAGATTAGGATGTCGAGAACTGACACTGCTTATCTTTTTCCTTATCTTATCATAGAGTTATGCCAAGCTGCTAATGTGCCAAAGATTATAGGAATTAATGATAATGTTCCTGCCTAAAAGACTTACAACCCCATATGGTTTGATGAGAATCAGGGATTGAGACTTGATAGAGGTGCAAAGATAGCAGCAGACCCTCCAGTTACAGATACAGGAGCAGCATCTCAGGTAGAAGTGCAAGATTTAAAGACTGGGAAACCAACTTCCTCAGCACAGACAAGTTTAGTTCCTGAATGGGTACCAAACCCCTCAGTTCCTACAGCAGCAGTAGGGTTTGTATTTCATCCAGTTGATATCATGAAAGTGGCAAAACAAGCCAAGTGGTGTGAGGCATAGCTACATGCCTTTGCCAAACAGTTTGCTGCTATTGTTGATAAGAGAATTAAGGCTGCCCTTGAGCCTTTTGTGACTTTGCCTGAGCGGGTTGCAAATTTGGAGAACCAATTTGATGCATGGGCAAGAGAAATATCAGGAGCTGATCTCGTAAAATTTAGAGAGGCATTAGATAAGGTAAAGATAGATATTAGGGTATTGTAGCAGCACCAGTTTATGATGCCAACAGGGTCGTCCATGCATGAATCTGAGGAAGAAATCCCAATGCTTGACCTTACTGAAGATTCCCCAAAGAAAAAGAAGAAAAGTGGGGGAAAAAGGGCAAGGATAAGAGAGAAGAGCCAGACAGTGAGGAAGAAAGATAAATGAGAAAAGAAGGCCGAAAAGGAAGAGTTGAAAAAAGTAGAGATGGAGTTCCTGGCTGATACTGAGAAATAGGAGGCAGCTATCTAAGCTAGGGTTGCAGGTGCCTCATCTACCAGGGCTCTAACCACTATAAAGCCAGATGCTCCCAATGGAGAGAAGACAATGGATGATGCAGTAGCAGGGTCAGAGACCTAGGATCCATGTGATTGATTATCTTCAGGTATACCCTAACTCTTAGTGCAGTTTATTTTTGATTTGAAGTGGAAGGTGTAGGGTAGGTTGTTGTTGCAGGATATTTTGTAGATAATTAGGAGTAATACAAGTACTTGAGGCAGTTAGCTTGTCTTTTTATTTTGGTTACCCCTCCATTGATTTGATATATTGTTAACTGTGTGGATTGCATCCATTTGTGACCACAATGTATCTTTTTATGGCATTAGTCTGGCAACTGAATAACCTTTGTTAAACAAGTAACCTAACAAGTAGTGATATGCAAGATACTTGTGTGCCATGTGTATGTAAGGTCTTACTCAGTTCCCGTTGTGCGTTGAATCTAGAACTTGCCTGGTTGGTCTTGCCATGGTCATAGGATAGGAGTTAGGAAAGGATCATAGTCCGTATTTGATTCTAGACCATTTCAGCTTAAATGACCTTCCCAATGTGAATAATATCCCTTGATCCCTGTTTGAGCCTATTTAGCATATTTCTTTCTTCGACACCTTTTACCTTCCCATTTATATCATAATGAACCTATTTTGGCCCTGGTCCTCTTTAGACACTGTGTACCTTGACTTAGGCATCCAGCCTAAGTTGAGGGTGGCTATCATAGGGGTGCGTGATGCAAAATGAGTATGAAGAGAGGAATAACAAGAGAAATAAATAAAAGTTAGGTGTGATCAAAAAGGAATAAGAAAAAAAATAGTGTAAAAGATGATAAAAAGATAAGCTGATAATTGAAAAAGCCGCATCCATCTTGAGCATGTGTGATAAATAAAAGAGAGGAAGAAAAGAAGGTTGAGAGTTGAAACCCCGAGAGTTTAGTGTTGTGTCAAGGAGGCGTAGTCACTCTAAAATGCCCATGAATATCACACCATCCTCTGACCTACGTTACAAGCTTAAGAAATACCCTATAGTGATCCTAACTGGCCTTTCTGAAGACTTGGGTACTGACTGCAATGGCAAGCCTATGGCATTTGACACACAATGTTTGGAATTTCATTCTGAGAGTGAGTCTTGTGTTTATCCCTATACTTATGTATGTGAATTCTGATATAAGTGTAAAAAGGGATTTCTTTGTTGTGAGGGCACACTAAGTACATTTCTAATCATTGACCTGTTCGGATAATGTGACTTGGGTATGAGCTTGGTTATTATTGCTTAATTTTTACGATATGTTGATACTTGTGAGTTACATGGTTATTTTCAATGATAGAAACAGTTGTGCTAAATTGACTGACCTTGGAGATGGTAAATATATTCTGAACTGATATGAATAGTTAGCTGCCAAAGTGTACTTTGTATACTCTTAGTTATGGTATGGTTTATTGAGGACAAGCAATTGTTTAAGATGAGGGCGTTGATGTGTGAGCCTATGCTAACACATTTAAAGCTTTTAACTCTATATAATTGCAAGTCTTGAGCAACTTTAGTTGTTTTTGATTAGTTTACTTTGATTTTACAGTAAAGGTGGAGGTGAAGGGGAACCACTAATACAGGAAGCAAAAAGCCATAAATCATAAGCAAATAAAGAACTAAGTGTGGCTGACGACATCCATGACACGTCGTTAGCCTGGTGATAAGTTGTCAAGGATGCCGTTATCCATAAACAGAAGATGTAAGTTGAAGATAATTTTGTGATGACATCCATGACACATCGTCAAGATCCTGATACGCCTTCACCATTGTCGTCAACCTTAAGCAGCAAAAGCCATAAGTACAGAGGATCTGACGACATCTGTGATAAGCTGTCACTCCCCTGATAAGCCATCATGGACGTCATCATTTATTCCGACAAAAAGCTGAAACTTCTATTTTGTTCCCTTATTTAGGGTTAGCTATTTAAAGCCTTGGTTTAGGGTTATCTGAAGAGGAGATTGACTTATCATTGACTTATTGACAACATATAATTTTCCCCCCTCTCTCTCTAGACCAATATTTTCGGAGTTTTGTCTTGTGAATCAATTCAAGTTATAATTTTTGATCTTCATCATAGTTGTAAGTTAATCTTCTCTATTATGAATTCAATTTGTGTACTTGTTTCTTGCACCATGAGTTGCTAAACCTCATTAACCTAAATTATGGCATCTAGGGTTAGGTCATGAAGAGGTGCTAAATACTCAAAATTCAATAGGTGTCAGGATTCCTTGATAATTCTGAGATGTTAATTAATGTTTGTTGGTTGCAAACAGTAGGCATACCTACTTTGATTTGCTTGAGAAAGAAATCCTAAATAGTAGGAAGTGAATTATCAACAGGGACTCGAAAATACTTCGTTTAATAATTAGTGTTGTAACAAGGTTGATTAACCTGAGGTAAAATCTGGGCAGTAATAGCAATTCCCTAAGTTCAAGAGGATTAAGAAATTAGACGCTTAAATAAGTCGAGAGATATTTGAGCATATCATCGATAAAGATAGCTTGTTGTCCTAACCACCATGAGAATCTTGATTCACCTTTGACATATGTCATGTACCGTAAGCCCTAGTGAACATAACTCTGGTTATTTCATAAAATCTTAGTTACAAACATCAAAATCAAAGTGTCAAACAATTATCTATGAAACTTAAACCCCTATTTAAGTAGACGTTAAACTATCAGTGAATTAAACCGTAAACAACTTAAGTTCACATCATATTCCCTGTGGGATTTGACCCCAACCTAGTTGGGTTTTATATTGACAACAATCTCTTACACCCTTTGCTCACAAGTTTATTGCAGGCTAACAATTATCTAGTTCATGCAATTGTTCAGTAATGATCATCAAGCAGCTAGAACTAATGCCACAACAAGATTCACAATGGTCACAAGTAGATGTAATTCACACATTCTTTGCAAACAAAACATTGGAGAGGTGTTTAAAAGTCAACCAAAAACATGTCAACATAATTTTTGTTATTTCATTAAATCTTGGTTACAAATATCGAAATCAAAGTGTCAAACAATTATTTATGAATCTTAAACCCACATTTCAGGAGATGTTAAACTATCAATGAATTAAACCGTAAACTACTTGAGTTCACATCATATTCCCTGTGGGATTCTATCCCAACCTAGTTGGATTTTATATTGACAACGATCGCTTACACTCATTCAAGAGTTTAGTTTGAGTGTTATTAGTTGGGATGATCACTTTTCTTCAATTGAGTTTACCTACCATAACAGCAATACTCCAGAATTTAGAGGGACCCATTTGAGAATCCTTATGGTAGGAGGTGTGCATCTCCTATTGGTTGGTTTGAGGTTAGTAAGGCTGCTTTAATAGGGGCAGATTTAGTGCATCAGGTAATGGAGAAAATTTATCTAATTAGGGAATGGATGATGATTGCTCAGAGTCGTCAAATATCCAATGCAAATGTAAGGAGGAGGGAGCTTGAATTTGATGTTGGCAATTTAGTTTACGTAAAAATTTCACCTATGAAAGGGGTGAAGAGGTTTGGTAAGAAAAGGAAGCTCAGTCCTCGTTATTTCGATCCTTACAAGATTTTTAGTTGATATATTAAGGTGCCCTATGAGTTGTAATTTCCTGTAGAGCTAGCGTCAATGAATCCAGTATTCCATGTCTTCTTGTTGAAGAACTGCATTGGTGACCCAGCATTAGTAGTCCCTTTAGAAAGGGTTGGCATGGAAAATAGTCTCTCTTATGAAGAGGTCCCAGTTGAGATCCTTGATTTCTAAATTCTTAGGTTAAAAAATAAAAAAAATCACCTTATTAAAAGTTCTATGGAGAAACCAGTCAAGGAGCTTCATGGGAAACAGAGGCAGATATAATGACCAAGTATCCCCATCTTTTCTCTTTGAATCTAACTCCAGCTCGAGGTAATAGTTTCCCTTAATAAATTAATTCTTTCATTTCTATCACAGCCATTCATCCATCTTCATGTCATATAATGCATTCATGAGTTTAGTTTAGTTCATACATCAGTCATGAAATCAGATGTTAGTTCATAATTTAGCTCGTAAGTGTTCAATAAAAAATTTCTGCGTTCCCCTAGCCTCTCAGTTTAGTCAGACTCATTTGAGAATAAATGATCCCAAGGTGGAGATATTGTAATACCCTAAGATGTCAATCTCTAGACCCATCAAAATATAGGCCATTAAATTAGCTTCCCAATTCCACAAGTCTCGCCTTGATCCGAAATCATGGCAAAAATTTGTGAAAAATTTCCTAACGAGTTTGTCAACTATTAGTGACACCGACTCAAGTAATGACCTATATAAAAAACATTACGTATATACATTGCCATAATTTTGAAGGTTCCCATGTTTAAGATTATTGGTGATGAGTCAAGCCTACGAGTCATTAACAGTGATAACGAGTCATTATGTAGACTCATTACCACAACAAAGAGAAATCCTGAAATCGAGTATCAGACCACGGCTTCTCCTAATGACCCATTATCAGACCTAATGATCCATTAGGAGGGGAGTCCTAGTCATTAGGGGGGTCAAAACTCAGGACCTCAGGTCATGCCTCAAGCCACGACTCGGGACCAGTCGAACCTGTGTCATGATAAATGGAACAAGAATTCTTGTACGATTTTAAAAAGGGATTTTGTAGCGCCCAACAGCACACACAAGTGTAATTGGTCTCACCAAGTAGTAAACGGGCCCTTTAGAAGCCAAGTATCGATTCCATAGGGACTTGTTTTAACGACTATCAAATTCAAGTTTAACTATTGATATTAAAGTGGGCAAACATAATCCAAAGAGTGTTGGAGTTATAAACTAAAATTAAAGTAAACAATTTAATAAAGTAAAAGTTTTGGACAATCAGTGGAGAAGAATCTAGGGTTAAGGCTCTGTGAACAGTCCTACTACTCTACTGAACTTCATTGGTTAGATTACTTATCTTAGTTGTTGATTCATGGGGTTAATATTATGATTATGGTCTCTTGGGCCTCTAATATTCTATCTAACTTAGACCCACAACTACATCGTTGAGAAGGGATGTGAGAAATAAGCTAAATGCATTTATATTTCTTCTCGTAATGAACCAAGTAGGTCACTTATGTATATCTCTATCCTAAATGAAAATTATAACTTCATTCTATAGAATATTATAATCCTATTCTATTTACCCCTACGTTCTATCCTTTTGTTCCTCCTCTTGGGCTCATAAGACTACAATCGATGAATTCTAAGGTTAGATAATCCTTAAAATAGTTATAAAAAGGACAAATAAATAACCAAATATGGTAAACAATTAAAACCATATCAATTCAAAGAAATAGTAATCATATTATTGGTTGGGGGCTTTTATCCCCTCATGGACATAATAGTAATTTCAAAGGTTGAAATGATGTTAAAATCCTAAAATAAATGGAATTAAATAAATAAAAACCATAATTTAAGTTTTTTCCAGCCTCCCACCAAATTTCAGGGTCGTCCAGGGTGTATAACACTAAGTTTAAGTGTCCTATTTATAGGAGGTCAAAACTGCCGATATTGGACTAGGGTCCACATTGCACCCTTTTTAACGGTACCTAGGATATGAGACTATCATGACCCGAGGCTACACAATAGTCACAAATATGGTGCTTACATCACAAGTGACCATAAGCTAACCTATGAGCTGGTACCTGCTGTGAGCACTGAATAAATATGAACATAACACATGTGTAGAAGATAAACTGAGAATGAAAATATAAATCTGAATAGTGAAATGCCAAATCAATCATAAGCCTAAAACATCTTATATAACTGAAATGAAAATCAATGGCTAACTGACTGTCTGAATATCTGAAAGCCTTTAAACTGATTGAGGAGTTGATGGGACAGACCCCTAACTAACTCCGACTGACTGAATAGAATTAAATACTAAAATAATTGATTAAACATGATTTGTACTTGATGGATGAGGAGTTACACTACTGCTGGTGGATTACGCTGAGATGTGTAACTGCGGTCGGGAAACTGTGTGTCTGAACCTATGATATAAGACATCATAGAGCAAAGGAGAGTATACAGCCAACACTTTGAATATACTGGTATGTAAGATTAGCTCAGGCTGATATACATGGGGTACTATGCAAATGAAATAAGGACTAACTGAATAGCATGAGATAACTAAACATGAATGCATGAAAACTGTAACATCTGAGAATTCAGGTCCAAGCATAAACATATATCTAAAATAAACTGTAAACTAAAAGACTGGAATTTGATAACTAAAAATTTGAGAATCTGTGTGCTTTGGTCAGGAAAACCTGGATTGAAACTATATTGAATACTGTACTGAGATTATGGGAGGTATCATCTAACCAACATGCCCCAATCTGAGCTAATCATGGTCCAACCTGTTACCCCAGTTGAAAGGGTGTCAATACCGTGCCACGGGTACTAACACTTGCTATGTGGGTCCACTAAGCTAGTGTCCCATAGGAATAAAGACTCACCCTCAACTGGTAGGTAGATATCTCTAACCTATGATGGCTACGTAGTTCTGTAACTCGAGGATTTCTACTAAGGGTAATACCCTCTATTATCAGGTGATCCCTCATCCCTGAGTTCGCTCGGTGCTAAATTCTACTCCCAACTAAAATGACACTGCTGCAAGAATGGGCTGAACTAGACTTAACATTATTACTTAACTTATAGGGTTAATCCTGATCATAAACATATAAGTATACTGATAAGAGTCATGGATTAAAAATCTAAGTACTTGAAAAGATGAATTAATGTAAAATATATAGGTATCGGGTGTTCATAGCCCACCAACACTGAATGAACATAAGTATGCTATATCAAACTTGAAATACAGTAATATGTGATTATCGTTCAAAGACCCAAACATGTCATCTCATCAAAACATGTGAAAATCAAAAACTTAAACATGATTATATGTTAAACATGATGAAACCATAGGATTTTATGGCTAAACTTGCATTTTGAGGATTCATCCTGAAAACAATAGAACATGACATGAAAATTTTCAATACTCAAACATGATACGACTCATTCTACTTGAAAATACTTGTAACCATAACTTGTAATTGAATTAACAAGAGATTTATGGAGATATTTCAAATTAAATATATAAAACTCATAATTTAAAATGAAAAAGAGATTCTTGGAATCCATGGGTAAAAATGAACCCATGGATGAACATCACACATACCTCACTAGATGAATTCATGAAGATTCTTGAGAATTTCTTGAGATTTGAAGCTTGAATTCGTTGATTGATTGTGAAAGAGTTAGGATTTGTTCTTGAGGAAAAGGATGTTTCTTTTGAGAGAATTTATGATTAAAAGAGCAAATAATGCTCTTTGGGACCTAAATTTCTTGTTATGGACGAGTTGGGTGCAGGGGAAATGACCCAAATGCCCATAACAAGGAACAAAAGTTGGACAAAATAGGGGGAGGGAGATGCGAGATCTGGAGCACTAAATAGAGCGGGTGGTGCATGCTCTGGAGAGGCACACTAGAGGGTGTGGAGTGCTCTATAGAGCAGTGAACTAGGGGGCGTGGCGCGGGCTAATCCCGATCCTGCTACTATTTTGGGAAACTCACTCGAGACATATTTTTAACTACCCCAATCATGAATCAACTTAAAAATCGATGTTCCAAGGTAGTAAAGTTCAAAAATAAAATCATCAAAGTTTAGAGGTCTTGGAAATAACTAAGTCCCAACACTTAGTAAAATTTTCAAGCTTTGGACCCCTGATGCGTGCTATTAAGAAATGAAATAAGCTAAGACTTTGAAGGGGTATTATACTGACATGCCCTAACCATAGAGAAACATTATTTTGGGTACCTTATGAATCTCCCTATGTGCATCACGCACCCCATATTGGTGTCTAAGAACCGCAAGCACTAGTGAACTCCAAGAGGGCTATTTTACGTCAAATCTTATCCCGTGCTTTTCTTAATCCATTCCAAGCCTTGTGGTGTTGTTTCTAATTGATTTAAATCTTTTTTATCATTCATATACAATAATAATCAACTCACAAATCAACCTATAACATCCAAAATCATGAATTAGAGATCAAAACAACACAACATCCAAGACGCTGAACTAGAAACTTAAGATATGAATGCTAATTTTGTCATTTTGATTTTTCAGTTAGTTTTGACTCTTGGATTATTTAAATTGAACCTCATACACTATAAACAAGTTGTTCCACACATAATTAAACATATAAACCATTAGTAACTCATCACACACAATAGAATTCATCGAGATCAACTAGAACAACACCTAGCTTAAGCTAGTAAAACTAGTTTTTTCATTTTCACTCGAAGTGACAAATTTAGGTACAAAATTGTTTGGAGAACACCTTAAACATTGTAATAAAGTAATTAAACACTTAGATTCTCAACTATATCATTATTGATTCATTAAGAACTAAAATTATCATCTAAACAACACTAAATAATCCCGGGAAACAACATTGGGGTGCATAAATCCACCTCAGATCACCACCCCACACATAAAGCCTTGTTCATCCTCGAACAACTCGTTAATCTAAGAAATTATAATTAGAAGAGACTCCTCACTTCTACTAAAATCAAGAAACTTAAGATAATACTACAATGACTACACAGAATGCAAGTCCTTACACTAAGCATGTTATATACACAATTGACAGTTCAAGAATACTACTCCACAACATCCTAGCATAAAAAATTGAATCACCTAGTTGGAAAACTCATGCATATTGTTCAATTAAATACATCATATAAATCACCCAACTATTTTCAAACATGTGCCCTTACAACAAGAGAGTTATCAATAATCACTCACATAAATGCAGTTTATCACAAATTGGGTATAAGAATTCATAATTTACATAAGATGAAACTTAGGCTTTCCCTTAGTGTATTACTATACTAATGTTAGAGTGTTAAAACTCATGATCAAGTAGGTATTTAAGGATTGTAATGTAGGCTAAGGGACAGGTAGGAACTATTTTTATCAAGAATAGTAACTATCTTCCCTAAGTGTTTTAATACATCACTTTTTTCATTCAATTAAACTTTAGCAACCAATTTCCACCACTTTTGTCTACCCCTATATTTTATTTTCCCCATCTCATTAAGATCATTCACATACACTATGGTGGGAGTATTCTATGCACACATTATTCAATTTGAACAATAGTTATTCTTCTTATTACATAACTCCCACCCACAACACATATCAATTTTTGAACACCAAAAACTATTTCTTTAGGGCTTCACTTTCACCTTTTTCCTTCTTGAATTTCAAACTCCTTAACTCAATTAATTTTTAGCTAAAGCACTTAGGATCTTTGAATCAAATTACGGTCAATCAAAGAAAGGGATTAGGCTACATTTGAGGCTACCAAAGAAAATAGCTAAAGTTTTAATGGGGCTAACTAGAATTATTCACAATGGTGGGTTAAAAGAGGGTATGAAACATGGCTATCAAAGAAATGCCTATATCATCTCCTAAACCCACACTCTTTATTTTACTTTGCATACACACCAGGTAAGTTCTAGACATCAAGTATTACAAGGAATATACAATACCTCACACACACATGGCACATGCTCAACTCAAGTAGGATCATTATAGACTGTAAGACTCCACAAAATCCTAAGCTTAACTCAGTCCTTTAAAGCCAGTTAAGGGGTCCCAGACTTGGAAAATTTTTAACTAAGTATTCAGACTTAGTGTTATTTTAGCCTTCGTAAGTTAGAGATCCTTTTTCATGACCCTTATGACCTTTAAATATCGATTTTTAGGCTAATTCAGGATCAATAATATCAGTAGGTGTTCTCGAACAAGTTTTGAATTTTTTAGACTTCGTTTGAGGAATGTTTGAAAGCTCAAACCAGTAGATCAACATAATCTCGACGCGCCACATCACCCATCATGTCGATGAATATTTTCCTCAAGCTCCCAGTGCAAATTCCATTGAACCGACGCAGACTCAATGCAGCACATTGGCCATCACATCGATGCCAATGATGCGGCGCATCGGTCTACGTGTCACTAGTTCAGTTTTCAGTAATTAAAACCCACGTCTAGAGGGGTAAATGGGTATTTTTTTCATCTTATATCAGCCACCAAAACATGTAATTAAGTCATCCAACAAAATTTACTCATTCTCTCTAGAATTTTTCAAGAACAAACCCTAGTTTATCACGTTCAAGAATCCAAGTTCCAAGAAACTCCATCAATCTTTTAGAATTTAAGATTTAAGGTATGTCAAGTGTTCGTCCAAGGATCCCTTCCACCCTTGGAGTTCAAGAAACTACTTTTAAATCTTCAAGTGTATTGAGTTCATGAATTTCATGTTGGGTTTGATTATATTCATGATTATAATGATTAAAATCCATATTTTGTTATAAGTTTCATGTGGAGTTGTTTGTTATATATATAAAATCATGTGAATCCATGCTAAACCCTAGAAATTTTCAATGGGGATTTTAATTATGATGCCTATGTGTTGTTTAGTGTCATGTGCATGGATTATTTTCTCCAAGTGCTCATGTTAGCTTATGTGCAAGTTATATCATGCAAGTGTTTGATGGAATGTCTCTATGAATGAGTTATGATCAAGGGCATATGGTTATGCCTTTCAAGTTTATGCTATGATTTATTTTTCATGCTATCGAGTCCTGGGGATATCCAATACCCGAAAGCTTAGTTGTTTACCTAGAGCTATGGTAGTTACAGAATAGTCTCAGTAGTGTTACAAATAGTAGCCCCCATATCAATCACAGTTACAGTTTAGTATTCAGTTGAGAACCCAGTAAATCCAGTTAGTCAACAAAACTCTATAGTATTCCATCAGTTAATAGAATTCAGCAGTACTCTGTCAGTTAATAAAACTCAGTGAACACAGTTCAATTCAGTTAAATAGTATAATAAATAACAGTTCAATCAAGCCTAGTATGAACTAAGAATCAGTTCAGTGTCTATTCAGTTAAGAGTAGGATTCAGCACCAAGCGAACCCAGGGATGGGGGTATTCCTGCCAGCAGAGGATTTGACCCTTAGTAGCAATCCCTTCATGATAGAACTATTTAGCCAGCGTAGGTTGAGATATATTCTTGGTAGACTAGGGCTGATACATCTCATACGAGTTTTCCTACCAGTGAGGGTTGACAAAAAAGCTTCCTGTTAGAGAGGGTTAACTCGTAATTATCTTTACCTATGGCATGGTACTGATACCCTTCCAACTGGGGTTATAGGTTAAACCCCAATCTCTTCAAAAAGGGATATGTCGGTTAGATGATTACCTCCTACAGTCTCAATTTCAGTCTTCAAAATAGAACTCAGTTCAGTTCTACAAAAATCTGGACTGTCAGATACAATCATTTAGCTATCAGTAATACAGTATCAGTAGACTCAGATATCAGTAAATTAGTAATTTAGAACTCAGTATCCAGTATTATCGTGACCTCAATTATAGCTTACGTATTCATATATGTACTCTCATTTGGTTATACTCATGTTATTCAGTCAGTATTGTTCATGTATATGAACCCTTGCATCTCAGCCTACCTCATTTAGCATACCAGTACATTCAAAGCACTGATGCATACCTTTTATTTGAGCTATGACGTCTTATATCATAGGTTCAGAGGCACGGTCTCCCGATCATACT
The DNA here is from genome assembly GCF_002878395.1 of Capsicum annuum. Classification (NCBI taxonomy): domain Eukaryota; kingdom Viridiplantae; phylum Streptophyta; class Magnoliopsida; order Solanales; family Solanaceae; genus Capsicum; species Capsicum annuum. The sequence goes on along the minus strand of NC_061119.1, from coordinate 38,172,896 downwards.
TAGCAATCTGATCCATTAGCAGCAGACTAGTGGTGATTCCTCATTGTTCGAGGATAGATTTATCAGTCAAGTATTTTAGTACTCAGTTTATTTCAGTAGTTGGAGTTAGTTTGGAACTTGTCCCATCAACTCCTTGTTAATATAGTAGAGGCTTTTCAGACTAGAGTAATTTTTTAGATAGATGTTTAGTTTATAGTATTGATTTCAGTATTCAGTAATTGATTTTTAGTTTTGAACCTTATGGCTATTTCTGCCTAAATTCTGCATTATATAGTATTGTTATTCAGTTATTACAGCAGGTACCAGTCATGGGTTAGGTTATGGTCCTTTGGGATTATAAGCACCGTGTAGCATCTGAGGTATAGACTCAAGGTGTTACATAGACCCTCAACCAAACAATAGCATGAATTCAAAATTAAGCAAACAAGTACAAGAGTCATAACAATGAGCCAAAGAATCTCAAATATAGTAATTTACACCGTCAATATGCTCTTTACTTTCAAAACCCAGTTAGATTATGTAATCACATATAGCACCAACAAGAATATCTTACTCATCTAAGATAAAAAAATAAAAATTACTCTATTTTTGTTAAGTTTACTAGGTCTGTATCACCCCTCTTGTCATGTGGACTAGGGTGCGCGATGACACACCACTTAACATACTATTAATGACTCACAAACATTAATGACTATAGGATTTGAACCACACATAGTTGTAGAATGACCAATATTGCCATAAACCTCACACCAACCTGTGGCCTGCTGCACTGTATTTACTTGAGCCACAGTTTGATACACACTTTATTTGCTTAATTGGTTCACTATCTAATTTTGTATGGCTGAGAGTTTAGTGGCCAAGGCTGTAACATTGTCAACTTTAATCATGCCTACAACCTTTTTAATTGACCCTTTTGAGTTATCACTATGCCAATCGAATTTTATCCAATTCAACAAGGTGTATAGTTCATCATATATTACACATTGGGTTCTGACCCTTATAAAAGTTCATGGATTTTTGGCTTCTAGTCTTGATATTAATATGGGGTATAATTCATACACTGGGGTATGGTCAGGATGGTCCATTCGTATACTAACTGGTATTAGTTGGTGGGATAGATTTTAGTTACTGGAATAGGTAAGACTATGGGGTACGAGTCGTATTAGTAGATACATGTCATTTGGTTCATTCACTTAATCTTAGACTTAGCAACTTAGGTTGGATCTGAGTATGAGTGGCTTACCATGAGCCGTAAATCAGGGTAATCGTCGTACCACAGACTCATATGAGGGAAAATGTTCAATCCTCTTGGGATTCTATTCTGCCAGGGGTACATTTTGTGGGTACTAGTCATATATTTAAATATGGCTTGGGTTTGGGTGTGTCATACCTTGGACAATGTTGGGTCCAAGGGAGAAGGCCTAGGATATGAGAAGTGGGTGCCACTCGTACAGATTGGGTATGACTCACAAGAGTCAGTCGTACCCTATGATGAGAATTTAATGCAGTTTAAGTAAGAGCAATCTGAATATTTTCCCACTTATCCTAATAAGTTCCCATGACTTATATTGCACTTGGGAAGTTATTTGCCTTATTATTCTACTACTCAAAATACTTAGAAAATACTCTTAAATCTTCTCTAGAGTTCTTGGGCAAGGGAAGCTAGGGTTTCATCTCAAGGATTGGTTTGGGGCTGGTCTTGGTGATTTATCTCCATCATCACTTTGATTTATGGCATGTTCTCTTCCATCAGTTTTTGTTCCAACTAAAGGCATGGTTTTATAAAATGTTTTCATGATTTGAATGTTGTGTGATTTTTTATTTTCAACTATGATTTAGGGATTTTGGTTATAAATTCTTTGTTATAGTTTTCCCATGTTTTAATTTATGCTTTTATATGAAATAAAGGTGGTTTTAGATAATTAGTTGCATAGGAATGGTTATTTGGTATAGGACTTTGGTTTTGAAAATACTATGCCCCTAATGTGTTTGATAAAATGCCTATAACAACTCTTTCACTATAATATTGGTTTTTCAATGGAACTTATGCATGGTTTAAACTTGGAAATGGAACCCTAAATGATATAAATTGTTTAAATGGTTTTAAATGGATTGAAAAGGCCTTGGTTTCCATGGTTTTGGTTTAATTGGAAATCATGTGGGGTACATGGAAATCTCCTAAGGATTGGCTAAGGATAATACTTGCAAGTTATAGTTAGTATGACGATACCACTCCTAATAGCCTTGGTTAATAATAATAGAATAATGGTTTGGTTGGAAAATGGTTTTAATTAGGCTTAAAGGAGAGAGGGTGTAGCAAAGCCATGGAAATTAGATATCTTGGGGGATCTAAACTGGAAACTCATATTTGCTGATGTGAGGTTTGATCCTAGTGACCGTGTTCATGATTACGCACTTTATATTTTGGGTGATGTATTAGTCATCCTAGGTTTTTTTCTCTGGTTGTGCGGCTTCACACACTGGTCCCTTTCAGCAGGGGGAGCTAAACCCATGTAGCCAGTGGGTGGTTGTAGGACGGCAAAGCTATATATCCCAGGTAAAGGTTTTTAAATGGAATGCTAAACCCGGTTCCTTTTCTTGGCATGGTTATACATATATATATATATATATATATATATATATATATATGTATGTGTGTATATGGATGGTTTTACTTTGTTTTATAAATGGTATTATTTTATCCTTATCCTGAGTTCATGCAAGCATTCACCCACTAACCCATCTTTGATAAGTTGTATCCTCACACGATGCAGGAACTAATTATTCTATTCCTCCTGCTTAGTATTCGGACACTCGGTGGTTAGCTTTAGATTGAAGTGGTCATCTTTCATCTATTTAGAAGGCTCCATTTCATGGATGTCATTTCATACTTTGGATTATTTATGGATATTGGATTTGGCTATAGTTGGGAGCATGTCCCAACAATATTTTAATACTCTTTTGGTTAAAGGATTTGTGGAACTACTATTGGGTTGTATGGGTGGGAACAGTATTTGTGTCAGCCTTAATTTTGGTATTGGTATTGGGGTTTATATTGGTTAATAATATTGTTGGTTGTTCCATCATATTTCATTTTGATATTATTTAATTATTAATGAAACTTATATGGTTTTGGTCAGATTTATGGTCTTGGTTTGTCTTGGTCTTGTTGCACGGTTGGTATGGAGAGGTTGGACTCAATTGGGTCGGTCATGATTGTGATCCTAGCCTAGATTCTTCATGTGAGTTATTATGCTATCTTGTTATATGTTTGAAATTTAGCAAACTCAGGGCAGGAGGCAAGAGGTTAGGTTGGGTAATAGGGGTGGTCTCTGGTCCTAGTCAAACTTGGGACACCCATTACAACAAGGCCCTGGGTCGAGTCAGATCATCATACATCAACTCCAAAGCTTGACCACCTGCAGCTGAATCTAGTAAAGTTTTTGTGTTATGGCCAAGTGCCTCAACAAAAGTGTGAGCTAATACCTCATTGGACTGCTAATGATGTGGATAGTCCTGAAGAAGAGCTTGAACCTCTCCCAAGCATGATATAGATTTTATCTGGCCTCTGTTTGAATCTCACAATCTCACTGTGAAGTCTCGCAGTCTTTTCTAATGGAAAGAATTGAATGAGAAACTTCTGGGCTAAGTCATCACAGGTTGTGATTAAACTTCCTAGATCAGCGTTCAACGACTTATTTTCTTTCCCCAATAGTGAAAAGGTGAAAAGTTTCAGCCTCACATAGTCAGTTGACGCACCCATGGGAATGAATATGTCACTATTCTCCAAGAAGTTCTACAAGTGTACTTGTGGATCTTCATGTGAAAGCCTAGTAAACTGTCCATTGTTGATCAAAGCTTGCACCACATTTTATTTCAGCTCAAAGTTACCTCCAGCAGCCGTTTTTTTAAAAAAGGAGGTCAAATTAGTCGCAAGTGGGATTGCCACTTCATGCACAGTCCTGTGGGATGGTTGTTTTTCACCCATTGGAGTGGGATTGTCTTGTTCCTCTTGAATTTATAGGAAATAGTAGAGAAGTATTGCTTTTCTCCTCCATTGTCGGAAGCTTTTCTTGGGTTCGGGGTCTGGTTCAACCAATTCCCAATTTGTTGCAAGTTTGCTAGACTGTTAACCTATTTTCAGCAAATTCAATACCAAGACCAAGTGTAAAGCACCAAACAAATCTAAAAAGTAAAACTAAAACTAAAATAATTTCTAAATTACAAGTACTTGGCAACAGTGCCAAAAACTTGTTGCGCCTAAGCTCACACGCAAGTGTATGTGGTCTCACAAAGTAGTAAAGTGGCCTTTTAAAAGACGAGTATCGATCCCATAGGGACTTGTTTTAACAACTATCGAATTCAAGTTTAACTATTGAGATTAAAATGGTGCAAACGGAATCCAAAGAATTTTGGAGTTATAAACTGAAATTAAAGTAAACAGTGAAATAAAGTTAAAGTATTGGACAATAAATGGGAGGAATCCAAGGTTAAGGCTCTGTGAACAATCCTACTATCCTATTGAACTTCATTGGTTATATTATTTATCTTGGTTGTCTATTCACGAGGTTAATATTATCACTATGGTCTCTCGAGCCTCTAATCTTCTATCTAATTTAAACTCACAACTACATCGTTGAGCGGAGATGTGATAACTAAACGGATTCATATTTCATCACGTAATTAACCAAATAGTTCACTTAGGTATATGTCTATCCTAAATGCCAATTATAACTTCATTCTGCAGAAGATTATAATCCTATTTTATTTACCTCGACGTTTTATCCTTTTGTTCCTCTCAGGCTCACAAGATGAAAATAGATTTATTATAAGGTTAGATACTCCTTAAAATATTTATAACAAGGGTAAATAAACAACCAAATATTATAATCGATTCAAAGCAATTGTAATCATGTTTTTGGCCTTAACCCCGGAAAGGGGGCTTTTAGCCGCTTATGGACATAACAGTAATTGCAAAGGTAAAAATCAAGTTAAAATCCATAAACAAACTAAATTAAAGAAATAAAAACCCCAATTGAAGTTTTTTCGAACCTCCCTTGAATTTTAAAGTCATCCAAGGTGTATAACACCAAGTTTAAGTGTCCAATTTATAGGAGGTCAAAGCAGCCGAAATTGGACTAAGGTCAGTGTCGTGCCCTCTATAGTGGTACCTAGGTTGTCATACACGACCTAATATTGGATACAAACTGTTTTGGGTCCATTTTAAATATTTCTATGTGTTTAAAGTACTCCATATATATGGTTAAAACCCGCGACGCGCTAGTGAACTCCAAGTGGTCTATTTTACATTAAATCTTATCTCGTGCTTTTGTTAATCCATTCCAAGCCTTGTGGTGTTGTTTAAAATTAATTTAAATCTTTTAATCATCCATATATCATAATATTCAACTCACAAATCATCCTATAACATCAAAAACCACTAATTTGAGCTCAAAAAAAACACAACATCCAAGACGGTGAGCTAGAAACTTAAGCTAAGAATGCTAATTTTGTCCTTTTGATCTTTCACTTAGTTTTGACTCTTGGATAATTTCAATTCAACCTAAAATACTATAAACAAGTTTTTACACACATAATTACACAATCAAACCATTATTAACTCATGACACACACTAGAATTCATTAAAATCAACTAGAACAACACCTAGCTCAAGCTAGTAACACTAGTTTTCTTGTTTTCACTCTAAGTGACCAATTTAAGTACAAACTTTTTTGGAAAACACCTTAAACATTGTAATAAAGTAATTAAACATTTTTATTCTCAATTATATCATTATTTACTCATCAAGCACTCAAATTGTCATCAAAACAAGACTAAATAATCTCAGATAACAACACTGAGGTGCATAAATCCACCTCAGATCAGCTTTTTGGTAAATCCCCATCCTTTTAGTCCCAAACCCATGTTGTTTGGGAACTCCAACATCAATTATTGGGGTATTAACTTTCCCTAACACCTCATAAACTCCAAAATAATTACACTTATCCAAAAAGAAGTTATTCTCTTCTTCTTCAAAGAAAGCTAGAGTTTCACAAGTTTAAGCATAAATTCTAGGGAATTATCCTAGAAATTCACCTTTAGGTATGTAAGATTTCATAATAGGTCCCTTTCACACATTTAGTCCCAAAACACCATAATTCTCCAGTAATATTTCCCTTCCCCTTGTATTGGATTCTAGGTCAAATATGAGATTCCTCACTCTTATCAATTTATGTGTGTAACCAAACTATGAGTACGTGCTTTACATAAGATTAGTGTTTTCCCATGTCCAAAATTATTAAATTCTCTACTATGACAAGTTATTGAGTTTTGGATTTAAATTGTAAAACTTTATTACCATGTTCAGTTAATGCTATCATGTCCAGTTGCATTAGTTAGAGCTGGTCATTTATGAACAACCGATACCTAGATAATAATACATATATCAATTTTCATATTATGAGCCATTCAGATCATGCTTATATTTATAAATTTAGAATATTATCATATTGAGCATATACTAGTTATCAGATTATGTTAAGTAGTTATTAGCTATCAGTATCACTTTAGTTGGGAATAGTACTTAGCACCAAGTAAATATAGGGATGAAGGCTCACCAGCTAGTTAAGGATTGACACCTTTAGTAGAAGTTCCAAAGTTCTAGAACTATGGCACCATCATATCTTATGAGGGGTAACCTACCAATTGAGGACTAACACCCTAGTCCGTTAGGACGTCAATTTAGTGGATCCGTGCCAGTTAGTATTGGTACCCTTGGCAAGGTACTAGCACCTCCCAACTACGGTTACATGGTGGTTTCTAGTTTTTGCTCAGATTGGGGTATGTTAGTTGTAGTTAGTTCCCACAGTCTCTAGCTCAGTTTCAGTGTATGTTCAATTTTATTTTTCTTGACCAAGTCTTCAGTATTCAGTTAATTAGTTAACCAGTTATGCAGTTTATCCAACATATATTTATACTTTGTTTTGCATTCATTTCACATGCTCATGCATTCATGTTTAGTTTATATATATTATTTCACTTTCCATCTTGCATACTCAGTACATTCAAAGTACTGATCATATACTTCTTTACACTATATTATTTCTTAATATAGGTTTGAATACTCAGTTCTCAAACCGTACCAAGCATATTTCTGTACCACTTAGTTGAAGTTTTGGTGAGTCATCATCATTCGAGGGCTAATTATCAGTTATTTATTTTTAGTACTTCATTTATTTTAGTTAGTCAGGGTTAACTGGCAGCTTGTCCCAATAACTCACCATGATTTATAGTCTTTCAAATAGTCAAATATGTTTTTAGTATGTTAGGTATTTCAGACAGCGTTATTATTGATTCCTTATTATTTATTTCCAGTCTACTTTCGACTTAGCTTCTGCCAGTATTTTGTTACCATCTTTCAATATTCCCTACTTATGCCATGCCATAGGTTAGCTTGGGGTCGTTTGTGACTCTAAGCACGATGTTACGACTAGGGAGTAGTCTCGATTAGTGACAAATAGTTTTTCTTACTCCTTATCAAGTGGTTTGTACATGTTTAGACTAGGTTTTGGGGATTCATTTTTAGTAACATCCTACATTGTATTTTCTTATAAATGTATTGAACCAGAGTTATTTTATCAGTAAATTAAATTAATTTATTTGAAATAAGAATTGGTTTAACTTCTACATTAAATGAATGGTTGGCTAGTAAGTGTTCTCTTATCTAGGGTAGAATTATGTAGGTGCACACATGATCCATAGATTGGGTCATTTCAAGATGATATCTACAATGCTCTGAGACTACACCCTTGACATGACATGGTGATTAAAATCATGAGCAATCCCAAGCAAACTCGAGATACTGGGATAATGCATGAGTCACTAATTAAACATGTATGAGAGCTAAAATTACTAAGAGGAATCATAATCATAATATAATATATTTCAATATATTGCTATTAAAAGCATACAACACTAATTATACAAAAGGAAGCTAGAATTGTTGAAAGACTATAACATAAGTGTTCTGTATCACTTGGGAAAGGCTAATGTAGTGGCAGACGCCCTTAGTAGGTTGTCCAAGGGTAGTGTTGCTCATGTTGAGGATGGTAAGAAGAAGTTAGTTGAGGAAATTCACCAACTTGCTAGAATAGGTGTTCGTTTGGTTGATTTAAGTGAGGGTAGAATTTGGGTGCAGAATAGTTTGGAGTCTTCTTTAGTTGCCGAGGTAAAAGAAAAACAGGACAGGTATCCCAATTTAGTTGAATTGAAAGAGTCAGTCAGAGACAAGAAAGTAGAGGTTTTCTCCCAAAGGAGATATGGTGTGTTGCATTGTCAGGGTGGACTCTATGTGACGTGTGTTAATGGGTTGAGATAGAAAATTCTTGTAGAAGTGCATGGTATGCGTTACTCGATTCATCCAGGGGCCATAAAGATGTACCACAATATATGGGAAATCTATTGGTGGAGTTGGATGAAAAGAGATATTGTAGAGTTTGTAGCTAAGTTCTCCACTTGTCAGCAGGTTAAGATTGAGCATCAGAAGCCTAGTGGGTCTTTAGAGGAGTTAAGTTTTCCTACTTGGAAGTGGGAGAAAGTGAACATAGATTTTTTTCATAGGTTTTCCTCATACTCATCAGCAGCATGATTTAATTTGGGTCATTGGGGATAGGATGACCAACTCATCTCTTTTCTTACCAGTCCATACTTTTTATTCAACCAAGGACTATGCCAAACTCTATATTAGAGAGTTGGTTAGGTTTCATGGTGTTCTGCTATCTTTCATTTTAGACAGAGGTACTCAGTTTACTCTCACTTTTGGAAAGCTTTTTAGAAGGGTCTTGGTACCCAAGTTCACCTCAGTACAGCGCTTCACCCTCTAATAAATGGTCAGGAAAAAAGGACTATTTAAACCCTTGAGGATATGTTGAGAGAGTGTATAGCTGACTTTAAGGGTAGTTAGGATGACCACTTGCCTTTGATTGTGTTCGCGTATAATAACAGTTATCATTCCAGTATCCAGATGACTCCATTTAAGGCTCTGTATAAAAGGAGATATAGATTTCCAATTGGTTGGTTTGAAGTAGGTGAGGCCACGGTAGTGGGGTCTAACTTGGTATTTGATGCCTTAGATAAAGTATAGTTAATCTGGGAAAGGCTTAAGGCAGCCCAAAGCCGATTGAAATCTTATGCAGATGTGAGGAGGAAGGATCTTGATTTTGAGATTAGTGACTTTGTATATCTAAAGATCTCTCCCATGAATGTGGAAAAAAGGTTTGGAAAGATGTGGAATCTTAGTCCCCGATATGTTGGCCCTTAAAGAATTTTGTGCCATTTTGGAAAGGTGGCTTATGATCTTGAGTTACCTACAGACTTAGCATCAATGCACCCAGTGTTTCATGTCTCCTTGCTATAGAAGTGAATTGGTGACCCATCTATAGTTGTTCCCTTGGAAATCGTAGATGTTCATAATAGCCTTTCTTACGAAAAGGTCCCAGTCGAAATCCTCGATCATCAGATTCGTAGACTAAGGAACAAAGAAGTTCCCCTAGACAAGGTTCTTTGGTGGAATCAATCTATTGAGAGAGCCACTTGGTAAGAATAAATAGATATACATAGAAAGTACCCTTATCTTTCTCCACAAAACTCAGATTCAGCCTAAGGTAACAATCTTCTTAGAATTTCTCTTTTCCATGCTCAGTTTTAGATGCGTATCATTCTCAAGTCAGTCATGCATTCACAGAACCAGTTCAGTCATGTGTCATGTCTCAAACTCAGTCATGTAATCATGTTTTCATCACGTATATCCATCATGTAACCTAAGTTCCTCAGTGTTTTCATCTTAACTAGTGTCATTTGAGGATGAATATTCCTAAGGGGAAGATATTTTAATACCCCAAAAATCCAAAACAATGTTAGAGCCATGTTTGAAGCTCATGCAAAGTACATTATAGTTCTTTTGTAGTGTTATACATAATCTTGATGTATATTTAAGACCTGAAATAACTCCCATCTATTAAACGAATCAAAATGATCCTTACCAATTGAATTTTTTATAAGAATGTTGCTTTAGTCAACTTAAAATGAGTATTTCTTTTGCTCTATTGAGAATTTTCCATCTCAATACCCACCAAACTATAGGAAATTGAATTATCTTTCCAACAATACCAATTTAGCCTAAATAAGATTCTCGGGTGAGAAGTTATGGCACTTGTAGTGAAAACAATAGCCCAACGCAATCAAGTCGCATCGTGGTGATGGCCAATTTCATGTTCATCACTTTCCAGTGTGTCACCGTGATTGGTACTGCATCGTGCCTAGGTAATATTTCGTAATTGTCCATTTTTAGTGGCTCAACGCAATTTCACCGAGTCGCATCGCTGGGTAAATTCAGGATTGTCCCTTTTCCAGTGGCCCGATACGATTGCACCGCATCATGTCGGGTGTCAAAATCGGGATTTAGAATTCAGTTCTACATTTTAAATTTCCAAGTACATTTAAGTCCTTTTCCCTCACCCCATTCAGTCCAAACGTGGGATTTAAGTCCTAGAATGCATAATTTGCTCATTATTCTCACAACTTACTCAAATTAAAGTAGCCCATTTTCAAGAACAAACCCTAGCCCTTCAAGATTCAAGATCAGATCTCAAGAATTCACCATCAGTTCTCATAAATTTAGAAATTAAGGTATGTTTGGTGTTCATTCTTGGGATCCTTCCACCCTCGAATTTCAAGAATCCTTTTGGAGAATTTAAATTATGAATTACATCCTTGAATTGAATTGTGTTCATGTATGTGATGATTTTATGGGTTTTAAACTAAAAATATTATGAATTTCAAGTAAATAAACTAGCATGTGTGTTAACTTATGTACTCCTCATGTCATAACATATGAATTGTGAGATGAATGTTGTGGTCATGATATCCCCACTTATTCTTTCTCAAGTACAAAAATCATGCTCCTCAAGTGTTTGATAAAATGTCTATGTGAACAAATTGTGCATGATATCCTAATTGAAATTCTTTTAAACTTATGATATGGTTCCATTATTTATGCTATCGTGTCCTGGGGGTGTTGTATACCCAAAATTAGTTGCTTACTTAGTTTCCAGTCATAATAGAATGATTTTGTAGTATCCCAAATAGTAGTATTCGATCACTTAATAGAATCAGCATGATTTCAATCAAGCTTAGTACAATCTAGTGATCAGTGTCGGTTCAGTTGAGAGTATGATTCAGCACCGAGCGAACCCAGGGATAGGGGCATTCCTGCCAGTATGGGGTTTGACCCTTAGTAGTTATCCCTGAGTTATAGAACTAGTAGCCAGCATAGGGTAAATTGTCTTTCTTCCAGACAAGGATTGACATAACTATATACATCTCATGAGTTTTCCTACAAGATTAGGGTTGACCCAACCAATGTTAGTAACCCAAGGCACTTTCCTAACACCCTTCCAGGTGGGGTTACAGGTTGGACCCCAAATCAGTCTATAAATAGGGTATGTCAGTTAGATGATAACTTTCACAAACTCAGTTTCAGTATTCAGTATTCAATATTCAAAATTCAGTGTAGAACTCTGTTCAGTTCTACATGATCATAACTTATAGTTATCAAAAATCAGTTATCAGGAATTCAATACTTTAGTTTCAGTCTAAATCAGATAGATGAAAAATGGTTGGCATTACATGTTCCTTATGATCAGTAGTCCCAGTTTTTCATATACTCTTATCCAGTCATTTCATAATCTTTAGTTATTACTACTCATGCACATGAATCCATGCATATTAGCCTAACCTCACCTAGCATACCAGTAAATTCAAAGTACTGATGCATACACTCTCTTTGCGCTATGATGTCTCATATCATAGGTTCGTACGCTCGAGTTCCTGACCATACATAGCCAGATCAGTCGATCAGCCATAGTTACAGTAGTTTGTCCTCATCCATCGAGGACATGATACTTATTTTGTCTTTGTATATTCCAATATTTCAGTTATTTCAAATAGCAGTCATGAGTTAGTTGGGGCCTATCCCATCAACTCTTTTTTCAGATGTTTAGAGGTTTTTAGACATTAGCAGTTAGCAGTCATTCTACAAATGTATTTAGTTTTGATTCAATTCTATGAGCCTTATGGAATTTTTAGTTTTACTTCCACATGTACTTTATAATTATTATTCAGTGCTCATAGTAGGTATTAGTCATAGGTTAGCTTGTAGTACTTCAGGGTCGTAAGCATTGTGTGACACCTAAGGTATAGTCTCGGGGCGTTACACATCTCAATACTGTCTCCCTAAGTTGAGTCCAATTGGTATCTAACCGATTCCAATTGGTATATCAACTATCAAAATTGGGACTAGTTAGCCCTAATTTATATCTTTTAATATTTGAGATGTTGGAACATGACCTTCTAACTAGAAGAGGCCTATATAAAGCTTAAGGAGTTGATTTATTATTTTTTTCTTAATACTATATGAAGTATTTATTGTAAGGTAATAAATTGTAGGAATGTGTTATGTGGATTGTCCTAAGCATAGTATATATATATAGTGGCTCACTATGTGATGATTAAAACTTTCAAGCACAAATATTTGTGATGTGTCTTGATTTGAAATATTTGTCACCAATGGACCAGACATCATGTAGATCGGGTGTGATCTTAAGGTTTATCTTCATTTTTGTGACTTAAGACATGTCTCATCTCTCCATGATTTGAAGTATACATTAATTTTTATTTGAATCCTTTTTAATTATCCAGGTGACTTGTTGTTTTATGAGGTAAACTTTTGGTGAACGATTATCATTTTAATCAAACTATTACCTAGATTTTTGATGATTGGACTTCTTATGTCCATATGATCATTATGAGTGATGTAAGATAAGTGGTTATAAATTGATATTTGTGAATTGTAAAGGCTACAAGTGATTTTGAGGTGTGTATTGATTTTTTATTAATGTTTTTGACAATATAATTAGGATCCTTGTGTGGTTCAAGCTTTGATGGTTAAAATTGAGACCCTTATATGGTCTGAGCCTTTGATGATGTTACTTGGAATCCTTTTATAGTCTTAATGATTATACCTGATATCCTTGTATAGTATAATCTTTGATGATTATATTTGGGTTGAAGTGCTAGTGAGTCAACCTTGTGTGAATAATTCAGTTAAGTTGATGAGTTGACTTGTTAATTATGTCTTAGTAAGTAATTGGTTAAACTGAGATGAACATAGTTATTTTACACAACCCTAATACTAATGTAAGATAACTTTATTAGGTATATAAAATTAATTATTCCTATAATATGATAAGGGGAGATTGTAATAATGTTTTTAATTGATATGGTTAAGTTAAACCTTAATTGTGTGATCGATATTATATCTAGGCCAAAGTGCTAGTGGGTCATCCTTGAGTGAACAATCTAGATAAGTTAATGCCTTAGTAAGTAATTGGTTAAACTGAGATAAAATTAACTTTTTGTACAACCCTAGGGACTTTGATGTAAGGCAAGTGGTATAGTTGATATCACTAATATAAGATAAATTTATTAGGTGTATAAAATTAATTTTTCCTATAAAATTATAAGGAAAGATGGTAATAATGCTTTTAATTGATATGGGTAAGTTGAACCTTAACTTTGTGATTGATAGGTATGTAGATTATTTGGTTAATTTACTTGAATGATCTTATGAGGGTAATGGTGTTGATGTCTTAAATAAAGACTAAGTGTACAAAGCTGATTGTGTCTATGAAAGAATATAATGGGTTAAGTTGTCAGGATGTGAATAAAGTGATAGTTGGATAATGTTCATAGGCTTAGTGAGAGGGAAAGGCTACTAGACAGATCTTATAGCTGGCTTATTATGACTTGATATTGCATATATGCTAATTAGATAGGAAAAATTATTGGGTAATAGTATCATTTGAATGTGGTGTAGTTAAGTTGATAAGGTTGGTGAAATAAGTTAGTGTGACTATGGTTGATGATTGTTAGTTGTAGAATCTACTGAGGGGAGTAGAGTTATAAGATGTGTATATGCATATTCATATCCACCCTATTGATAAATAATAATATTTAGTTGGTATTGCCCCTTGAGTGATTCAGGTATGTTGAAGGGTTTAATAAACTAATATAGGTTGTGGTGGGGAATTTATGTGATAGTGAAAATCCATAGTATTGTGTTGGAGGTGTTTTGATGTTATAGCATTAAATAGGGTGTAAGAATCCCACTAAACTTGTTCCTAGTATAGAAATGATGAACTTAGAGTAGTGTGGTTTGGGGTTAAAATCTGGCAAGGTGTAGATTAGCATTTAATGGTGGATCAGATGTATGGATCGGTGGATTTTAGTGGTTAACGTGTAAAAGGACAAGTTTAGAAACTTATAGAAACTTTTGATTCATAAAATTAGTTGGTAGAACTTTTTTTTAGAGTGATTAGCATAAAAGAGTCAGGTTGCAATGTTGAATTTCCGAAAGTATGTTGTGAAAGAGCCTCAACTAGCACCAAGTCCCAAGTTACTGCCTTGGTCCACTGTAGTGAAATATTTACCACTACAGCGGTACATAATTTCATCTCTCATTATTTCTATTGTCACCCTAAATATTCATGCACTATAATATTTTGTAATGGTCTAGGTACTGTAGATGACCCATTACATAAATTTTACTACCAATCATATTCTTTGAGTTATAGTGGTCTTGATTTATTCCTAGGGATTGATGGCCATGGAGTGTAGATTGGTTGGGTTTTAATTTTACCATTATTTATAGGAGGCTACATCTATTGTGTACGCAACACTTGGAGAATCATGCTAAAAATTCTCCTCTTTACCAATGATCATTTTGGGATGATTGAAGGGTAAATTGGCATCTAATACAATGACACACGACGTCATTATATTTCAAAACATTCCAAAAAAATTTATGATGAATAAAATTCTCCTACCAGACCTGATAGAATTTAATTCATGGGGAAAAGCAAGGCCCAACATAATTGGGCTAAGAATCCAACATAAAATAGATAGGCCTAGAGCCTACCACCACAGTAGTGGATTAATCGTCGTAGTGGTAAGATAACTGCTCAAGTGGTAACCTGGCAGTGGCCATCCCAAATTTCATTAAAACCCCTTTTTATTTTTCAGCCTCATAGGTCGCTTTTCCATCTAGAAACACGCTGAGTAAACCTCACTTCCATAGCTATGATATTACAAAGGCCTTGCTATATGAGGATGGTTTTGAGGTATACCTAGAAGGAACCCAATGCGAGAATATGCGTAGCACGTACGAGAAAACATTCTCCTCTCATTAGCAACATGATTCATATACGAGGTAGGTTATGGCTAATTATAGTAGAATTGGTCTAGATGTACTTAATTTTGATAGCAATATCGGGAAATTTCATGTCTTAAACCTTCAAGAATGATGTTTGGATGGATGGAATTAATAAAAATCTAGTTAGTATTTATTATTATAGTGGATTGTTGTTATACTCAGCTACTACAATATTTGTGGCATAAATTTGGGGGAATATGGTGATAATTATAATTAGTTGAATGAATGTACTTGTTTAAGTATAGTGCGTGATAAGGATGGTGAAAAGTGGAAAATGAGCTAATTGAGGTTCAAGTAGGTTGTTAATAGTAATTTATAATAACTCATGACTTTCTTTAAGAAGTGGTAATGAGGCGTAAGTATAAAGGGAGGGTTGTTCTAGTAAAGTTACTCAGGTTGAGTGTTGTAAGGGTTGGTTAAGTTGATGGGAAAACTATTCGAGTGGCCTAATTATAAAGTACTTGGAAAGGTAACATATCTCAAAAGACGTTGATAGAACTTTATGTGTAGGAGTAAAAGGGGCATGTCTTAGTGGTCTGGTTAGGATTTTAATAAAGTGGGTGAGAAAGATAGGAAAGTATGAACTATTGATAGAATTAGGAGGTTAGTGCAAACACCCAAATTGAGTAACTATTAATAAGTAGAAGTTATATGGATTACTCCGAAAATAATGTAACTATTATATGACTGTATGTTATTATTCTTGTATGAATTCCTTGATAGGTATTTGTATTTGGATAACTTAATTGGTAATTTATAGAGTTTAATGTGTGTATATGGATAATAATAGAAGAACTTGGAGAACTCCCAATCTATAAAACTAGTCTCTAATATCTTAAAAAAGAGGTGAACCTCATATGGTATATGTCTGAAGTAAGAGATATTCTTACTAGAGAATAGTTAAGAGAATTGGCTGTGAAAAGAGAATGTGGTGATATAACTTAAGAACCTAAATTTAAGTACTGCTAAGTGTTGTAAAATATGATGTGTAAAGGGAGGACTCTAGTTATAATTGTAGGTTGAATATAGTTGAATGATTGAATAATCGACTAAAGGAGATAGTATCTTGAACTTAGTTATGACTTGAATATAAGATTACTAGATAGTAACTTATTTATTGGTTTAATATGAATAAAAGAGATTTATTTTGGCAAATGAAATAGGATGATGAATAGAGTATAGATACCAATCTTGGTAGGATGTACACTAGTGAAATAGATACTTGATGAGTTAGTCTTCGGACATGTTGTTAATTGATGAATGGGTTTGATAATGCTTAATTTAGCAAGTGGTGAATGGGCCTTCGAAAATACTTGTGGTTTTTATAGCAATTAGTTAGTTGACATTAATTATAAATTTTGCATCAATCGATATTGATTTCATCTTATTTCAATTAGGCATTTGTGATTCCTCTGCATGCACTAGTTTTAATTATTGAATACATTTGCATATTAATACAGATTAACGATGATGATGAGAAGATGATGATGGTGATGATGATGGTATTGATGCCATGATATTTATGGTCTTGATGATGATACTGATGATGGTGATGGTATGGAAATCATAATGTTTCTGATGTTATTGATGAGGTTGAGAAGAGAAAGAAATGATGTACACATCTTGCATTCACACATTCATTCATATGCATTTGAATGTTCATCTATAATCTTATGTTATTGGTGGTTCCTTGCATGGATCAAATTATGTTAATGATATATTGTGGTCCCTCGAGTGGATCTGTTATGTTGATGGTTGTGCCTGGTCATTAAGGCAAGTGTGACTATAAGGTATGCCTTGAACTATGTATAAGTGTTATCTCTCCAGTGTATTTGGTATATATGTGATGTATATTGCAGTGCCCTTTTCCTATAAAGATAATGATATTACTAATTGTCTTGGTTGTTGCAATCCCAAAGTAGTGTTATAAGGGACAATTGTCTGTCTATTGGTATTAAGTTAGGAAATAATGTTTCATAGAGTTGGAATTAACTGGGTGATAATTATGGGTTAGTAAAATACAAAGATACATGAAAATGTTATGTGGATGGTAGGTAACAGTGATGCTAAGAGTGATAGGCAGTAAGAGTATAGTCATGGGTTTGTAACTAAAATGTTAATTAAGTTCATGGATTCTTTCCTATTTGATATTATTATTATGTGTTTTGTAACACTGGTCGGCCGATTATACCTATCAGCATGCATGGTTGTACTGATGCTACACTTACTATATCTCCTTCTAGGGATATAGCCATGTTGCAGGTCATTTGAAGTTTCATAGCACTAATAGTAATCATTGTGGAATAGCTCCTCCTTTATCTATTTTACATGGGTGTTGTTTCATGGATTTTCCTACTCCTTGTCTAGTGTTTATGTACCGATTTAGACTAGGTTCTAGGAATTCATTTTTAGATACATTCTGTAGTACTGAACCTGGGCTGTTTTATGAGTCAATAATGTTAATTATTTGAAATGAGGATTGGTTTAACTTTCATATTGAATAAATTTTTAGCTTGTAAGGGTCCTCCTATCTAGGGTAGAATTGAGTAGGTGTCTGCATGATCCGTGGTTTGGGTCATTTCACAACTACATATTAAACCATAACCTACCTTGAAAAAAGATTTTGGAATAAGAAAGCCACACCAAGGTTGCTATTTCCTTTCCTGCATGCCTCCATTAAACCAATCATCTAGAAATCAAATAAATATAAGAATAAATAATCAATTTCTCTTTGAATAACTACTTTGAGATTCAAATCGCTAATTCTATCTTTATTCATTGTCAAAAGAATTACCCAAGGGTCAATTAACCATTAAAAACTTCTATAATATTCAACCCATCTCCATTAATGGAGTTTCAAAGATAAAGATTCCATATATATTGAATTCAAAGTCCCTACCAACAATTTGATATTTTAGGATCACTAATTCAGATAATTAATCATTAATTAATAATCTAGAAGTAATTCTAGGTGATATTTAACAAACTCATATGTTTTTTCCAAAAACCCATAAACGTTGGATTCTAATTCCCCAGAATTTTACCATTAAAGTTCTTTCTAATAATTTTAAAATATTATTGGATTGAAAGACAATGAAGATGACGGAAGAACTGTAATGACTCACCAGGTCATTTCCTTTATTTTCATGTTTTTTCTGTGTTCAGAGTTTTCCTATAGCTACCTAGGTCATTTATGACTTTCTGTGGATCATTTATTCAGCAGTTCATTTGGTTAATAAAGTCATTTCACTATTTAGCAGCTTCTAAATATGAGAAAAAGGTCCCAGGACAAAACCTCAAGTAAACAGTTTTAGATGCTATTTTTTATAGTCTCAAGAGCTCCAAAACATCAATTTTAGGTTGGGGAACCCTTGGTTAGGGTCCCGGAGCTTTCAAAATCATTTTAGGGTATGGGGTGGAATTTGGCAAAAATGACTCTTTGAGGGTGGGTCCACTTTTATCAAAATGTCCCCAAATAGAAATCTCCATGGCATCATTGAGTTTGTAATGTCAAATTTGGTAGGTGATAGAGGGTCGCCCATTTGTTTGCACCCACTTTTGTAGCCATACGTACTATGGCTTCAACTCTTTTTAGGCTTACGAATAGAAATAGACACAAGAATACACAAGAATGAATCCCTAACTTTGTATTAACTCATGCCATAAAGAAGCACACAAAATAGCCTTCCAAAAATCTGACTAACACAGCTAAATCTGGTCTTAAGACAGCCTGCATATGTCCAGCACATGATTCTACCCTATTTCAGTTAACATCTCCAAATAATAGGATAATTTAAAATTTAAATACAATATTCAAATTCCATCAGCAACAAAGTCTTGCCACATATCCAAGGCAGTTGTAACCTCCCAAATGTTGTCATGTGCAAGGCACACGCCAATGCCAGCATATCCTAGTAGTACTTGAGCCAATATTTCATAAGGACCATGGCCATCTATGCACTCATCCATGCAACAGCCATTTTATTACCCAAGTTGCCCTATTGTAGCCACATCTAGCCAGACTTTCCTCTTTTTAGACATATCTCCACAACATGACTTACCTTAGCTTAAATCATCATTTTCCCTTATCTTTCTTAGCTTTCTAGCCTTTGTCATGCCTTAGCCACACCTAGAATTCCTTAGACATGCTACAACCAAGGTCTTGCTATGCCCTACCGATAGGTGTCATGCCCTGCTAATATGCTTATGTCGGCAGACTAGCCTCAAGGAATTATAACTTTAGCCCAAACCATTTGGTATTGGCTACATTGATTATGTGATCTCTAGCCAAGCTCGAGCGACCCGAACCATTATACTGAGGGTCTAACAAAATTCCTTCACTATATGAGCTCGTCGTCCTTGATGAGCTACAATCTAAGTAGGCATTTATTTCGTCTTCAAACTGCCACAATAATGATATTTTATCACAAGTAGCATTACAAACTTGTTTACCCTTCCATTAAATCATAAATTTTACTCGTCTATCTTCTAGCCTTGTCCTAAAGTTTGGTGATCAAATATTTTTTCAATCTCCTCTTCATACTGCTGACACACAAGAGGAGAAGCACGTCATGTACCCAACCTTTCTGGGTCTTTGGCATCTTCATGAAAGTCTTCAAAAAACTCATATAGAAAGTGGAGGGGATCTTCTGTCTTTCTAGAAGATTCAATTGGTATGATACTCCATCTACTGGCTCTATCACTTCAAAGGGTCGATCATATTTTGAAATCATCCCCTGATAACTCATCTTGCTAATGATTTTCTTCCAGGTTTGGGAAGTAAGCTTCAGCACAACCTTCTCACCAACCTGGAATTCTAAAGTAAGTTGATGTCTCTTAACATAATTTTTCATTTATTTCGTTGCATTTATTAAGTTATCTTGCACTTTATCTAGCAACTCTTTTTTGGCTTGTACTTGTAGCCAGCATGGCACTTTCCCTCTACTTTGGACTTGTGACTTCCAGTGGGGTGCTAGGTTGCATGCCTAATGCTAGTTCAAAGGGACTCTTCTCAGTTGCTGACAACTTTTTTAGATTAAAAATATTGTGCACTATCAAACAACTCCACCCAATTCCTCTGACTTGCAGTCACATAGTGCCTCAAATACCCTTCAAGTAGATAGCTGATTCTTTCAATCTTTCCATCAGTTTGTGGATGATTTGCAATAGGCGCTAGTTAAATCCATAGAATAGAATCCCATAGGCACTTTGCAATAGGTAGAGGTTGCATAAAACCCACTTTCGTTCTTCTTATAGTTTGGTTAAGTTGACACACAAGACAAGATTTCACATAGGCTTCAATGTCCTCTTCTATTTTCTACCAAAAATAATTTTGGGAAAGCTATGCCATCATTTTTCAACACCTGAATGACCAGCATAGACCAAATCCTGTGTTTCTTTGATGAGTTTTCAACACAACCCACCACTTTGAGAACTATTACCACTCAAGATACCTATTGCGAATAACTAATCTCAATAATGATTATTAAGATACCAATTAAAATCAAGTTAGAGAGATAACACTGGAATAGCATGATTAAAGAGAAGAAATTAAGATAGATTCCTAGATGCTTAGTAGCCTTCTAAGGATCTAATGTGGACGTCAACACACTAGTCAACATGACTCTACTCTACATTTTCTTTTTTATTGAGAGACAGTAACCAATGCTCTAATGTCATCTAGTCATGACCCAAATCACAAAACATGTGGGCACCTACCTAACTCTAACTTAGATAGGAGAACCCTTATCACCCAACCTTTAATCATTGTAGAAAATATTGATAGACCTTAAGTTTTAATAAATAACATTTCTTTATTTTAAAACAAAACTTATTATGAACTACATTTTGAAAAATAATTTATAACTATGGTTGTTATAATACACCTTTACATATCTTACTTCCTAGCCGTTAGCCAAACTTGAGCTTAAGTTCTTAAGTCATGACACCATATCCTTTTATCTCAATAAATTCTCCTATCTTTCAACAAGAATATCTCATATTCCACAGCCACATAACATCAAATTCAACTTTTTTTAAGGTATTAAAGACTAGTTTTATAGATTACAAGTTAACCTACTCCTCTGTTGTTACCCATATTTACATATTACACTTGTAAATTAGTAATTTATACATATACAAGCACCCATCAAGGTACATACAAAAAAACAACACAATTATATCTTTATTACCTTAATTTCATGCTTCATCCATCCAAACTCTATGCCCGAAGGGTTAAACATGAAATCACTTGTTAAACTATAGTAACTATATACATCTAACATAAAATCTCAAATTAAACTATAGTAATTACACACATCTAACCCAAGTTTACCATACATTAAATCATAACCTACCTCTATCAAAGATCTTGGAATACGCAAGCCACACCAAGGTTTCTCTTTATTTCCTTCCTTCCCCGTTAGCCTAATCATCTAGAAATGAAATAATTATAATAATAATTAATCAATTACTCTTTGAATAACTACATTGAAAATTCAACCCACTAATTTTTTCATTATTCATGGTCTAAAATATTATTCAAGGGTCAATTAACCATTAATTAGTACTATCATATTCAATCCATCACCATTAATGGAGTTTCAAAGATAAAGATTTTATTTTTATTGTATTCAAGGTCCTAACCATCAATTTTATGTTTTATAATCACAAATTCATGCTATAAATAATTAGTTAACAATCTAGAAGAAATTTAAGGTTATATTAACACAGTCCATAGGTTCTTCTCAGAATCTCATGATCTTATGATTCTAATTCCCAAGAATTTTACCATTAAAGATCATTCTAATGACTCTAAGATATTATTTTGATGAAAAGACAAATAAAATAATGGAAGAACTTACCTCAATGAAGAATTTTCACCCAAGGACTTGAAACCCTCCCCCCCCCCCCCCCCCCCCCAGGGATTTGGGATGAAATTTTTGAGTTAAAAATCCCAAAAAACTGAAAACTAACCTAAAATATTGCCTTTGCTACTGCTGCAGCCAACTTTTTAGCCCTTACAATTCAGTAAAATAATCATAACTTATTACTTTAGAGATGGATTAACAAACCATCAGAATACTGGAAAGAATAATCAAAGTTATTTAATTTGGTGGGCATTGGAATACATAACTCTTTATATGCTAAGAATAATTTTCGTTTGAACTTGACCAATGTTTAAACTTAACTTGAAATTCAATTTGTAAGAAAACTGCCAACTTAACTTGGTGCTAGGCATATTGTATGACCTTAATTAATGTCTAATGAACTACCATACTAAATAATTGATACTATAGCTTATGATGAATGAAGTTCTTATTTCTTTATTACAAACATTTTCAATAATAATGGTACAGGTCATTACATATTGTATATAATTTTTACTTGTATCCAAAAATTGAAGCACCCTATTAATTAGATCCAATTATGTTTTTTTTCTATCTATACAAATTATAAGTGAGGCTTTTGGTGTACTGTGAAGGGTATATATGTAAATTTTTATTTATGCCCTTCCATATCCGTTTGTGGTTTTCAAACTCTAGGCGTCCCATTTAAAGAATTTATGGGCACCACGTGGGATTTTACTTTCCCCACCCTTTGTCGTCTTCTCTTCATGTGTGAAAGTAAAAACCCACAAATGAAGCAATTGTGATGTTCAGTTTACCATCTTTTTTTCTTTGATTTCAATCACTCTTCCTGGTAAGTTGGAAGAGTTTTTCCTTTTCCTTCACTTCCTTAACTTTTTGTTCTATTTTTAGTTTCAATATCTTTATTTCTGTTTAATTTTACTATCTTTTGCTATAGTGTTATGCATGTATTTTATTACAATGTTTCTCTAGAGCCGCCACATTTCTTAAATTTCTCTATTTTATTTCCTCATCTTGCACATGTTGTTACATATGTGATATGTTCTAGCTTCACACCATTCATGATTGACCAAGTAATTGAGATATTTGAAACTCACATATGAGTAGTGATGATTGAATCGGAAGCCTTTTCACCTAGAGTTTAATTTGGTTTCTAACGTTGTTTCTATAATTTCTCCAGTGTTGCATGTACTTTTAGTTGAGGTCTAGTCCAAGCCTCATGGAACTGACTTTAACACCTTAACATCATTATGAACAGATCCATCCAAGGTCTTTGATTATATGTTTAAAACCTTTTGAATTAATTCTTCTTTGTGATGCTTCTTTTTCTTATAGGGCCAACAACAGATTCACTTCTTAGTAAGGTATATTTTTTCACTTCGAATTAAAAATATTGAAAATATAATGGATAATATTGACTTGTGTATGTGTAGCATTTATGGTTGACATATTTTATTTGTTTGCATGTGTATGTCTAATGCACTATTTCTATTATTTGTACCTCGGTAGAAAGTTTGTTGGAAAATTCTTATTTATATATATATATATATATATACATAAATCTATTACCTATTTGATCTCGCCATATATATTATTGATGTACTAAACCTAATTTTATTTCCTACTTATAGGGATGGTAATATTCACTTTATGGAATCATCGACACTTCCATCCATAGAAGTATAAATTCACTTAGTTGTACAAGCACAGTAAGATCACTATTACTTTTGGCGCTTTATTTTCTTGTGATTCTGCTAATATTGAAGTTTTATATGCGCACTCTCTAGAATCAAAAACCATTAGTAAAGATAAGAACACAGATATTGAATATGTATATCAAAGTTAGACCTATTTGTTGATACATATTATGATTTAACATCTTAATATGATTACCATAGTCAAAAGTGACAATTTTGATCACGAATAACCCTTGTATGTACTAGAGTAGGAATAAGTATCAGGTTCCTGCTAGGTTTAGATCATTGAAGTTAAACTTATTTCTAAAAGATTCAAACTTTGACACATTCTCATGAACATTGAAACTCTGCAATTTCTGCGTGCATGTAGTAGAAAAACATCCCATACAATCAAAGAAAATCCAAGAAACTTTAAAATTACGTGCACTATCCACAGTCCACACCATATTTTTTCCTGCTATTATGCAGCATAGACTATGCATAAGATCACTAAACAATTCTTCAAATGGTTTTTGCAACATGCTAGCATCAAGAAAGAAATCACTGGTGGAATCACACGAAGGTAAGGAATCCATTAATCCATGTTCTCACATCCCTAGGGCAACCCAATTTGTACTGCTGGAAATTTGAGTTCATATATTCTAATCTGAAGGACTAATTTGATATAGGAGTTAGTAGCTAATTTGAATCTGATAGTGTTAAGGGGTGTACATATTATAGAAACAATTAACTATACTATGGTAACAATTTAGCAAAGTCCACCATTGGGATGAGATGGCAAGGGTACATCAAAGGTTCAATAATAAATCGAAGCTAAGATTTTGAGCAGCCATAGAGTGATACAAATTTTACTCTTAAGTTTGCCTGATGAATTAGGGGACTGGAGAATCTATCTGTAGCTTTCTAGAGTATTTCTTGAAAGCTAAATATCACTCAATTTTCCTTTGTTAATGTTCTCAGATTAGAAGGCCATCACTACCAAGCTTATAGTTCCATGATGAGACTAAGAGGTAGGGCCAAGATTTAAAGTTTATTAGTTTTGATTTTGAACTATCACCAAACCCCTAACTTGTCTTAGTTATAGTGTTAATAATTAAATATTTTTTCATATTTAATAGATTTCCTAATAGCTTATTCTTACTAAGTTGGAGGAAAGAAGTGAGAATTTTTTATGTCTCTATCAATTTTATCCTTGTGATTTTTCTATCAAGTCTACCTTTTTTTCCAAAACACACATTATATAAAATACCTAGTAGATGAATGGCCCTTTATCAACTCACATTTCAGGTGGCTTTTCAAAATAAAGGATAAAATTTGTTGGGATATCAAGATATATGGGTTTGATATGCATGACCCATATAAAGTGACAAGGTTTGTATCTTGTGTACCTACAGTTATGCCATCTTAGTGAATGAAAAGTAACATTTTTATATAGGAATATTGCAAGATTATTCCTTAGTAATGCAAAGTGGAGCTTTCTTATGGTTATTGTAGAACTTCTCGAGCCTTGACTCTTGCATTAACTGACCATTATAAGTGAGATGTTTGATGTACTTCGAAGGGTACATATGTAAATTGCTATTTATGCCCTTGCATGTCCATTGGTGGCTTTCAAACTCCGGGTGTCACATTTAAAGAGTTTATGGGCACCACGTGGGACTTTACTTTCCCCACCCTTTATCATCTTCTCTTCATGAGTGGAAATAAAAAATCACAAATGAAGCAATTGAAATTCAAGAAAATTTACCAAAAAAAAAAATGTCCAAGATGTTCAGTTTACCATCTCTTTTCTTGGATTTCAATCAGTCTTCCTGGTAAGTTTTCTTTTTCCTTCACTTCCTTAACTTTTTGTTCTATTTTTAGTTTTAATATCATGATTTATTCTTAATTTTACTATCTTTTGCTACTATGTTATGCATAAGTTTTATTACAATGTTTGTTCTGAGCCTCCACATTTCTTAAATTTCTGTGTTTTACCTCCTTATCTTGGATATGTTGTAACATATGTGATATGTTTTAACTTTACACCATGCATGATTTACCAAATAATTGTGATGTTCAAATTGTGATTATTGAATTAGAAACCTCTTTGTCCAGAGTTAGATTTAGTCTCTAGCATTGTTTTTGTAATTTCTCCAGTGTTGCATGTATTTTAATTAAGGTGCAATCCAAGCCTCATGGTACTGACTTAGCACCATAAAATCATTATGCATAAAATGCATCCAAGGTATTTGATTATATGTTTGAAACCTTTTGAATTAATTCTTCTTTGTGATGTTTTTTCTCTTACAGGACCTACAACAGATTCACTTCTTAGCTAGGTATACTTTTCCATTTCTAATTAAATTATTGAAAACATAATCGATAATATTGACTTATGTATGCGTGGTATTTATGGTTGACATATTTTATTTGTTTGCATGTGTTTATCTAATGCACTATTTCTATTATTTGTACCTCGGTAGAAAGCTTGTTGGGAAATACTAATATATATAAATCTATCTTTTATTTGCTCTTGCCATATATTTTGTTGAAGTACTAAACCTAATTTATTGTCCTTCTTGTAGGAATGGTAATCTTCGCTTTATGGAATCACCTGCACTTGCACCCCCAGAAGTATAAATTGACTTAGTTGCACAAGCACAATAAGATCCCTGTTAC
Source organism: Capsicum annuum (assembly GCF_002878395.1). Classification (NCBI taxonomy): domain Eukaryota; kingdom Viridiplantae; phylum Streptophyta; class Magnoliopsida; order Solanales; family Solanaceae; genus Capsicum; species Capsicum annuum. Next base: position 38,146,340 of record NC_061119.1, on the reverse strand, counting down.
TTTTGGTGCTTCTTTGTTATGTGATTCTGGTAATATCAAAGTTTTATATGTGCACTCTGTAGAATCAAAAACCTTCAGTAAAGATAAAAACATAGATATTTAATATTGCTATATGTAGTTTTTATAAGAAGAAGCTAACTTTAAGGGACCAGGTCCCTCGATGAGCATGGTACAGTACAGGTGGCACGCGTGTCTACACAGTTTGGTCCTCTTGCATAACAAATTTATAGGTGTTGCTCATATTGAATAGGACACCTGGTCCAATGATATTTCATCCCTAATCATCACTTAGCTATAAAATGAAAAAGATATTTTTTATCAAATAGTTTTTGCACAAATCTAAAGAGTGAAGAGAGTAAATAAAAACTCCATTTCAAGATTGCTCAAGCATTGCTCATGTGCTTATCTTTGTAGTATGCTTAAAGAGTGAGTGAGTGTTTTTGTGTACTGATTTATAATAGAATTACTGATGCTATTAGAGTAATTCTTGTTCTGTCATTGCTCGAGAGTGATTATATAGAGTTTCCTAAGTTTGATACTAGAGTTAATCAGTGTAGAGGGTCCTTGGCAGAGTTGCCAAGATAAGCTTCTAGTAGAGTTATTACAAGCGAAAGGAGCCTAGAGTTAGGTTGAAATCAAGTCTGAAATTAAGAGGTTTATTATATTGGATTTCTTTGGTGCTTGTGAGGGAAAGCCGTGGTTTTCTCCTCCCTTAATCAAGGAGGTTTCCATGTTAAATTTTGTGTGTTTTTTCTTTCCTGCACTGCCTTTAGTTTTCTTGCACTCTTTTGTTTAATTTCTTGTGATTGACTTTGAGTGACCTGGTCCCTTACTATATGGTGAAACCCCCAAGGGTTCCCAAAATTGGTATCAGAGCTGGTTCACTATAAAAGGTTCACACCTAGAGTATTTTGGTTAGAATGGCTACTCCACCTAGCCTGGGACAATGGCAATCTACTACTAGACCACCAAGATTCAATGAACAATACTATGAGTGTTGGAAAACAAGGATTCTTGACTTATTATGGCTGAGGATAGTGAGCTAATGGACATTATTCTTGATGGTCCTCATGCTCCTGTTAAAGAAATCAAATAAGAAGAGATAACTAAAATGGTTATTAAAAGCAGGAGAGAGTATGAAAATAAAGACAGAAAGAAAATTGAGAAGAATTACAAGGTTGTATAGGGACTGATGAATACAATAGGATTTAAGAATGTGAAAATGCTAAAGAAATCTAAGACTGCTTAAAAATAACTCATAAGGGAACTACATATATGACTTCAAAGTTGACATACTAACTACCCAATATGAAACCTTCACTATGAAAAAAGGAGAAATAATACAGGAAATGCATACAAGGTTCATTTCCATCACAAATAAGCTACACTACTCAGGAGAAATGATTCCATTGTATCGGCAACTTAGGAAGATTATTGGGGTTCTGCCAAAATCCTGGGAAAGCAAAGTAGATGCTATTACTGAGGCAAGGAACCTAAAAACCCTGACCATGGATTAGCTTATTAGAAATTTAAAGACACATAACTCAAGTGCAGCAAGAATAAGAGAAAAAAGAAGAAAAAAGGGGAAAATATATGGAATTGAGAGCTTTAAAGTCATACTCTAATGATGAATACACTGATGTTGCCTATTTGGTAAAAAGAATAGTTAGCCTCAAGACAAAATGGCCAGTTTCAAAGAAGTGGGAGTAGCAGCAAAAAAAAGCTCTGTAAAGGTTTGTCAATGGAAGTCCTTAGCGTTTCATTAAGGATTTTCCAATGCACAAGTGGACTCTCAGTAATATCTCAAGACTGACGGTGGCAAAGAAAGTAATAGGGATTGGGTCCTTATAAAGTCAAGAAGATAGGATACAGCTGGCTTTGCAGTTAAATAAGAATTAGCTGGTTGGAGTGATGTAAGATCCCGCAAAAATCCTAAGTGTAACTCAGTCTTATAAGCTTGCTAATGGGGCAGACTTAGAAAATTCTAGCTAAGTATTCAGACTTAGTATTAATTTGGTCTTCGTAAGTTGGAAACTCTATTGCACGACCTCGATGACCTTAAAATGTCAATCTTAAGGTTGATTCATGATCAGAATGTTAGTAGGTGTTCCCTGATGAGTTTTAGATTTCTTGGACCTTGTTTGAACCATGTTTGGGAATCCAAAATAATGTATCGACGCGATATCGGCATGGCGCGTTGGCTATCGTGTCGATCAATATTTTACTTGGCTTCAAATGGCAATTTCCAATGAACCGATGCGGACTCATCACGATGCATTAGTCATCATGTCGATGCTAATGATGTGGTGAGTCGGCCTGCGTATCGATGGTTCAACTTTCATTCTTTTAAACCTGCGTCCATAGGGGTAAATCGATATTTTCCCACCTTATATCTGCTCAAAATATATCATTAAGCCATCCAAGAGGCAAAATATACTCATTCTCTATAGAATTTACCAAGAAAAAACCCTAGTTCATAACATTCAAGATCCAAGACTCAAGGGTTCCACTATTATTCTTCAAGAATTCGCCAACTAAGATATGTGAAGTGTTCATCCAAGGGTTCATTCCACCCTTGGAGTCCAAGAAACTCTATTAAACTTCAAGCAGTTGGAATTTATCATTTCCATGATTGGAATTAAAGTGTATTCATGATTATTATTTGAATTAGATTTCTATTTCATGATTTATTATACATTTCATGTGGAATTGGTTATTATGTGTTTAGATTTGTATGAATCCATATTAAACCCCTTGAAATTATCAAATTGGAAGTGAATTATGATGCCCTCTTATTATGTGCATATATTATGCTCACCAAGTGCTTGATGAATTATTCATGTAAACTAATAAGGGAAAGAAATCATGGCATGCTAGCTTATGTGCAGGTTATACCATGCAAGTGTTTGATAAAATATCTCTATAGATACATCATGAAAAAGTATGCATTTTATGCTATGTAATATCATGTGATGCTTTACTTTACATGCTATCAAGTCCTAGGGTATTTAATACCCAACAATTTAGCTATTTACTTAGAGTCAGTGTCAGTTACAGAATAATCTCAATCATGTCATGATCAGTAGTACTCTCAGTCAGTTACAGGACCCAGGAAAACTCAGTAGACTCTGTATAAGTCTAGTCCAGTTCAGTATTCAGTTCAAACCTCAATAAATTCAATTAGTTAAAAGAATTTAGTAGTGTCCCATCAGTCAATGGAACTCAGCAAACTCAGTTCAATTAACTAAGACAATATAATCAGTAACAGTCCAGTCAATCCTAGTATGAACTAGGAAATAAATTCAGTGTCTATTCAGATAGGAGTAGGATTCAGCACTGAGTTAACCCAGGGATAGGAGTATTCCTACCAGCAGAGGGTTTGACCCTTAGTAGCAAACCCTGCATTACATAACTACATAGCCAGCGTAGTTTGAGATATCTTCTTGCCAGATATTATAAGGGTTGATACATCTCGAGTTTTCTTGCCAGCGAGGGTTGATGAAAGAACTTCCTGTCAGAGAGGGTTAACTCACAGCTTATCTTTACCCATGTCACGATATTGAAACCCTTCTAACTAGGTTTATAGGTTGGACCCCAATCTATGTAGAAAAGGGCATGTCGGTTAGATGATTACCTCCCACGGTCTCATTTTCAAATTCAGTCTCAGTATAGAACTCAGTTTAGTTCTACAGATTCAGAGCTGTCATACACAGTTACTTAGCTCAGTATGAAACTTAATTTAGTTCCACAGAATAAGGATTATCCGATACAGTTATTCAGTTATCAGTAATTCAGTATTAGTATACTCAAATATCAGTTAATCAATATTCAAACTTAGTATTTATTGTTATCACGACCACAATTATATTTACATATTCTTGCATGTAATCTCATCTAGTTATACTCATGTCATTCATTCAGTACTGTTCATGTATATGAACCCATGCATTTCAACCTACCTCGCTTAGTATACCAGTACATTTAAAGTACTAACGCATACTTTTCTTTTGCGCTATGATGTTTAATATCATAGGTTTAGATGCACAAGCTCCTAAGCACTCTTAGCAGTTCAGACCTTCAGCAGACAGTGTTAGTGGTGAGTCCTTATAGTTCGAGGACATGCTTATTTTCTCCAGTATTTCAATTTATCAGTTTATTTTAGTAGTCGAAGTTAGTTGGGGACTTGTCCCATCAACTCCATATTTCAAATAGTTTAGAAGATTTTCAGACTAGAGTATTTTAGACAGATGTTTTAATTTTGGTATTGTTATACTATATACAGTTTTATCATAGTATTGAACCTTATGGTAAGTTTTCTACCTAATTTCCACATATTAAAGAATTATTATTCAGTTATTATACGAGGTACCAGTCATGGGTTAGCTTGTGGTCCTTCGGGATTATGAGCACCGTGTCGCATCCAGGGTACAGACTCAGGGAATTACAAACTTTGTATTAGATCCTAAGTTTCAACGGAGCTCTAGGAAGTCTAAAATCCACATCTAGTATAGTCTTGTGCATGGGTCTATAGCATGCCACACTTATGGAAAGAAGGCTATGAGATATTTTAGGAAAAGTTTCTCTTTTATCAGTATTCATGTCGTGCAAGTGAGCATGAGCTCCAGTTAAACTCTCTATCTAATCCAAGTTTTTTTTCTATTTACAGAATATGCCTCCAAAAAGGACTAAGGGAAGAGGAATGAGAGACCATCCAGAACCCTTGTCCGTCCAGACAGATCTTCTGGATGAACATGTCTCCCACACTGAGTTCAGAGCAACTTTCACCACCCTAGATCATTCTGTGGCAGCCTAGAATGAATGTCCAGCTGTTGTTACAGCCAACCCAATGGTGAATACTACTGCTTCCAGAATTTAGGATTTTACCCAAATGAAACCTCCATCTTTTACTGGGTTTAAGTCAGATGAGGACCCTCAAGAGCTTCTTCATCAGGTGCAGAAAGTTACTGACATTATGAGGGTGACTGCTATTGAGAGCATTGAGTTAGACACATATCAGTTGCAGGATGTGGCTCACTCCTGATTTAAATAGTGGAAAGCAAAAAGAGTCGCAGATGCAGGGCCCATAGCATAGGAGGAGTTTGCTGTTGTTTTTCTGGATTGGTTCTTCCTACTAGAGTTGAGGGAAGTAGCGGTTTTGGAGTTTATAAATCTAAAGCATGGTAATATGATAGTACAAGAGTATTCTCTAAAATTTACTCAATTAGCCAGAAATTCCCCGCATATAGTAGCAGATAGCAGAGCGAAGATGAGTAAGTATGTGTTTGGTGTATCTAATAGTGTGGTCAAAGAGTGTAGGACCATAATGTTAATTAAGGAGATGGGCATATCCAGGCTTATGGCCCATGCTCAGCAGATAGAAGAGGCCAAGAATAAAGAAAGGGAGAGAGAGAATAAAAAAGCAATAAAAGGTAGTTTCAGTTTCGCTTGGGAGAGAGAGAATAAGAAAGCGAGAAAAGGTAGTTTCAATTTCGCTTAGCCTAAGTCAGAGAGTGGGAATCATTCTCAATTTTGCCTTAAATCCTCAGTTCCATCTCTTTTCTCAGCCAGTTTTCCTGTGCCAAAATTTAAAGAAGGCAACAGAGATTGGGCGTCAGGACCTAAACCCCATGGTAGTGTTAGCGGTGCTCGAACCAATCCCTTTGTAAGAAATATGGGAGAAACCACCAGCATATTAGTAAAGCGGGCAGTGATGTATATTTCAGATGTGGGAAGACAGGCCACAAGGTCAAACAGTGTCCTCAGGTGGGTTCCCAGAGTCAGCATAATCATCACCCATCTCAGTATGATGCCCGAATCAGCAGGGTGTCATAATCAGTGCCACCAGTGGGCAGCACCCAAACAGACTCTACGCTTTTCAGTCCTGATGGTATCAGGAATGTTCTCCTGATGTAGTCACTGGTATGTTACAAATTTTCCATTTACATATCTATACTTTTCTAGATCCAGGAACTTCTTTGTCCTTTGTTACTTTATATATAGCAGTTGATTTCGAAGTCATTTCTGAAATTCTAAAAGATTTTTTCTCAATCTCTACCCCAGTGCATAAAACTATCATAGCCAGGCGGGTATATATGAACTGCCCGATTATGATATCTCAGAAAGTCATTTCAGCAGACTTAGTCAAATTAGAGATGACCGATTTTGATGTTATTCTCGACATGGATTGGCTTCAATCCTGCTATGCCTCAGTCGACTGTAGAAATAGAATTGTCCAGTTTTAGTTTCCAAAGAATCCGTTCTAGAGTGGAGGGGTAGTACTTCAGCACTTAGGGGTCAGCTTATTTCTTACTTTCGAGCTAGAGAAATGATATCTGAGGGATGTGTTTACCATATCGTTGGAGTCCAGGACTCTAGTTCAGAAACCCCTACTCTTGAATCAGTGTTAGTAGCACGTGAATTCCCAGATGTGTTTCCCAAAGATCTTCCCAGAGTTTCTCCCAAAAGGGAAATCGACTTTGAAATAGACCTTCTTCGAAATACTTAACCCATATCTATTCTACCATACAGAATGGCGCTAGTAGAACTCAACAAATTAAAAGAATAGTTAAAGGATCTCCTAGATAAGTGATTCATCAGACAAAGTGTGTCCCCGTGGGGTGCCCCAATTTTATTCGTACGTAAGAAATATGGTTCTCTCAGAATATGTATAGACTACCGTCAGTTAAATAAAGTCACGGTCAAGAACAAATATCCACTTTCCAGAATTAATGACTTGTTTGACCAACTTCAGGGTGCCAGTTACTTCTCCAAGATAGACCTCAGATCGTGCTATCATCAGATCAAAGTTAGAGAATGTGAAATCCTAAAATCGTCTTTCAGAACTCGGTATGGTACTTAGAATTCTTAGTCATGTTCTTTGGTCTTACTAATGCCCCAGCAGCTTTCATGGGCTTGATGAACCGTGTGTTTAAGTAGTACTTGGACATGTTCGTCATAGTCTTTATAGATGACATTTTTGTCTACTCCCGCAGTGAGCATAATTATACAGACCATTTTTCAATAGTATTGCAGACTCTTAGAAACCATCAATTATTCACCAAATTTAGTAAGCGTGAATTTTGTCTAAGGTCAGTAGCTTTCCTTGGCCATATCATTTCCCGTCATGGCATTAGAATTGATCCCTAAAAGACCGAAGTAGTGAGAAACTAGCCTAGACCCATTTTTCCATCAGATATCAAGAGTTTCTTAGTCTTGGCTGGCAATTACCGATGGTTTGTTAAGGCATTTTCTTATATTACATCCCCTATGTCCAGATTGATTCAGAAGAAAGTTAAATTCCACTGGTCAGATTCTAATGGAATGAGTTTTCAAGAGTTGAAAACTCGACTCACTACAGCACCAGTTTTGACCCTGCCAGATGATTCAGATAGGTTTGTGGTGTACTGTGATGCCTCCAGAGTTGGTTTGGGGTGTGTTTTTATGCAGAGAGGTAAGGTCATAGCCTACACCTCTAGACAACTTAAGCCCCATAAAAAGAACTATCTTATTCATAATCTTGAGTTAGCGGCAGTAGGATTTGCCTTAATGATTTGGAGGCACTATTTGTATAGGGTTCACGTTGATGTGTTCACTGACCATAAGAGCCTACAGTATGTGTTATCGTAGAAAGATCTAAACCTCTGTCAGAGAAGGTGGTTGGAGTTATTGAAAGACTATGACATGAGCATCCTGTATCAACTGGGTAAAGCCAATGTTGTGGCTGATGCTCTCAGTAGAATTTTTATGGGTGGTGTCGCTCATTTGGAGGATGGTAAGAAGAAGCTAGCTCAAGAAGTTCACCAGCTTTCCTACTAGGTGTTCGCATAGTTGGTTCAACAGAAGTTTGTATATGGGTGCAGAGTAGTTCAGAATTATCCCTGGTTTCTGAGATAAAGGAAAAGCAGGATTGGGATCCCAATCTAGTCATGTTAAAAGAATCAGTTATGGATCAGAAAGTGGAGGTTTTCTCCTAAGTGGGATATGGTTTATTGCACTATAAGGGTTGGCTATGTGTGATAGGTATAGATAACTTGAGATACCAAATTCTTGCAGAAGTGCATGGTGTGTGTTACTCTATTTATCCAGGAGCTACTAAGATGTGTTGCGATTTATAAGAGATCTAATAGTAAAGTGGGATGAAGAGAGACATTGCAAAGTTTGTGGCCAAGTTCTCAACAAGTCAGCAGGTTAAGATTGAGCATCAGAAGACTAATGGGTCCATGCAGGATTTTCGTATTCCCACCCAGAAATAGGAAAAAGTGAACATAGACGTTGTGATAGGTTCGCCTCGTAGCCATTGACAGCATGATTCAGTTTGGGTCATTATAGATAGGATGACCAAATCAGCTCATTTCCTACCAGTCCATACCTCTTATTCAGCCAAGCATTATGCCAAACTCAATATCAGGGAGTTTTTCAGATTACACGGTGTTCCGCTGTCCATTATCTCAGATATTGGTACCCAATTCACCTCTTATTTTTTGTAAGGCATTCCAAAAGGGTCTTGGTACCTGAGTTCACCTCAGTATAACTTTTCATCTTCAAATAGATGGTCAAGCAGAAAGGACCATTTAGACTTTAGTAGATATGCTGCAAGCGTGTGTGATTGACTTTAAAGGTATTTGGGATGACCACTTGCCTTTCATTGAATTCGCATATAACAACAGCTATCATTCCAGCATTCAGATGGCTTTGTTTTGAGGCGCTTTATGGTAGGAGATGTAGGTCTCCTATTGGTTGGTTTGAAGTAGGTGAGGTGGGCCTGACTTGGTATTTGACACCTTAGAGAAAGTTTAGTTGATCAGAGAACGGCTTTAGACAGCTCAGAGCCGATAGAAATTGTATGCAGATATATGCTGAAAGGATCTCGAGTTTGAGATTGATGATTTTGTGTATTTGAAAATCTATCCTATAAAAGGAGTAAAGAGGTTTGGCAAGAAGGAGAAACTTAGTTCCTGATATGTCGATCCTTACCGAATTCTCAATCGTTTTGGAAAGGTAGCATATGAGCTTGAGTTTCCTTCAATCTTAGCTTCAGTGCACCCAGTGTTCCATGTATCCTTGCTTAATAAATGCATAGGTGACCCTGTAGTCGTAGTCCCTATAGAGGACATAGATATTCAGAATAGCCTCTCTTATTAAGAGATCCCAGTTTAAATCCTTGATTATCAGATTTGCAGACTGAGGAACAAAGAAGTTCATCTAGTCAAAGTACTTTGGCAGAATTAGTCCGTTGTGGGAGCTACTTGGGAAGCAGAAGTAGACATCTGGACCAAGTATCCTCACCTCTTCTCCGCAAATTTAGACTCAGCTTAAGGTAACAGATTTTCTTTGAACTTACTCAGTCTCATATTCAGATATAACTACCAACTTGGTATCAATTAATGTTTCATACTCAGTCATGCATACACAAATCAGTTCAGTTAGGTACTCATACATCAGATATGCATGTCTAGTATATAAACTTAACTTATTAGTAATCCCATCCATGCATTCATGAACCATGTTCAGCTATGCACTCATGCATCAGATATGCTTGTTTAGTATGATAATTTAGTATATCAGAAATCTCACTCATGAAATCATACTTTAGTTGTGCGTGTCCAGTGTCTAAATTTAGTCAGCCAGTATTCTTAGTTAAATCAGTCTCATTCGAGGATGAATGTTCTCAAGGGGGAGATATTGTAATACCCCAAAAAAACCCTAAGCTTAACTCAGTCTTTTAAGCTTGCTAAGAGGGTCCCAAACTTAGAAAATTCTAGCTAAGTATTTAAACTTAGTATGATTTTGGCCTTCGTAAGTTGGAAACTCTATTTCATAACCTCGATGACCTTAAAACATAAATCTTTAGGTTGATTCATGATCAGGAATGTTAGTAGGTATTCTCGGACGAGTTTTAAATTTTTTGGACCTCAATTGAATCGCGTTTGGAAATCCAAAATAGTGTATCGATGTGATCTCAGTAACACACATCAGTAATTGTGGCGATCAATATTTTCTTGGCTTCAAATGGTAATTTCCAGTGAACCGATGCAGACTCGACACGGTGCAGTGGTCATTGCATTGACGCCAACGATGTAGTGCGTCGTCTTGCGCGTCGATGGTTCAACTTTTAGTCTTTTAAACGCGTGTCCAAAGGGGTAAATGGTCTTTTACCACCTTATATAATCCCCTAAAACATATCATTAAGCCATCTAAGAGGCAAAATCTGCTCATTCTCTCTAGAATTTATCAAGAATAAACCCTAGTTCATCACATTCAAGATCCAAGACACAAGGGTTCCACTATTATTCTTCAAGAATTTTCCAACTAAGGTATGTGAAGTGTTCATCCAGGGGTTCCTTCCACCCTTGGAGTCCAAGAAACTCTTTTAAACTTCAAACAGTTGGAATTTATCACTTCCATGATTGGAATTAAAGTGTATTCATGATTATTATTTGAATTAGATTTCTATTTCATGATTTACTATACGTTTCATATGGAATTGGTTATTATTTGTGTAGATTCATATGAATCCATGTTAAACCCCTTGAAATTGTGAAATTGGAATGAATTATGATACTCTCTTATTATGTGCATAGATTATTCTGTCCAAGTACTTCATAAATTGTTCATGTGAACTAATAAGGGAAAGAAATCATGTCATGCTAGCATATGTGCAAGTTATACCATGTAAGTTTTTGATAAAATGTCTCTATAGATACATTATGAACAAGTGTGTATTCTATGCTATGCAAGATTATGTGATGCTTTACTTTTCAAACTATTGAGTCTTGGGGGTATTTAATACCCAACAATTTAGCTGTTTACCTAGAGCTAGTGTTAGTTATAGAATAATCTCAGTCATGTCAAGATAAGTAGTACTCTCAGTTAGCTACAAGACTCAGGAAAACTTAGTATACTCTGTATCAATCCAATCCAGTTCAGTATTCAGTTTAGACCTCTGTAAATTCAGTTAACAAAATTTAGTAGTGTCTCATCAGTCAACGGAACTCAGTTAACTCAATTCAGTTCAGATAGATAGTATAATCAGTAACAGTCCAGTCAAGCCTAGTATGAACTAGGAAATCAATTCAGTGTCTATTCAGATGGGTGTAGGATTCAGCATTGAGTTAACCCAGGCATGAGGGTATTCCTGCCAGCAAAGGGTTTGATCCTTAGTAGCAATCCCTGCATTACAGAACTACGTAGACAACGTAGGTTGAGATATATTCCTGCCAAATATTATGAGGGTTGATATATCTTATTTGAGTTTTCCTGCCAGCGAAGATTGACGAAAGAGCTTTCTATCGGAGAGGGTTAACTCACAGCTTGTCTTTACTTGTGGCATGGTATTGACACCCTTCCAACTATATTATAGGTTGGACCTCAATCTATGAAGAAAGGGGCATGTTGGTTAGATAATTACCTTCCACAGTCTCAGTTTTTAGATTCAATCTCAGTATAGAACTCAGTTCAGTTCTACAGATTCAGGACTGTCAGACACAGTCACTCAGCTCAGTACAGAACTCAATTTAGTTCCACAAAATCAGGACTATCAGATACAGTTATTCAGTTATCAATAATTCATTATTAGTATACTCAGATATCAGTTAATCAGTATTCAGTGTTATCACGATCATAGTTATAGTTATGTATTCTTGCATGTACTCTCATCTAGTTATACTCATGACATTCAGTCAGTATTGTTCATACATATGAACCCTTGCATTTTAACCTACCTCGCTAAGCATACCAGTACATTCAAAGTACTTACGCATACTTTTCTCTTGCGCTATGATGTTCTATATCATAAGTTCAGACGCACAAGCTCCCAAGCGCTCTTAGAAGTTCAGAACTTCAGCAGACATAGTTAGTGGAGAGTCCTCATAGTTTGAGGACACACTTATTTTCTCTAATATTTTAGTTTATCAGTTTATTTCAGTAGCCGGAGTTAGTTGGGGACTTGTCCCATTAACTCCACATTTCAAACAGTTTAGAGGCTTTTCAGACTAGAGTATTTTCTGACAGATGTTTTAGTTTTGGTAGTGTTATACTGTATACATTTTTATTACATTATTGAACCTTATAGAATGTTTTCCATCTAATTTCCTCATATTAAAGAATTATTATTTAGTTATTGCAGCAGGTACCAGTCATGGGTTAGCTTATAGTCCTTCGGGATTATGAGCTCTGTCTAGCGTCCGGGGTGTAGACTTGGGGCGTTATAGGTGACTACTCCAATGAATCTAATGAAGATAAGAAGTTCAAAAATTTTTCCATCCTTGCAATGGAAGATGAAAAATTAACCTTTGATTCCTTGTTTGCCATCATAGCTGACATTGAGAATGAAGAAGAAAATGAGGTAACTATCTTTGACATTAGGGAGAATCTTGATAATTATTCTTATAGGAAGATAAAGAAGCTAGAAAATGTATTGATTAATATAGTGTGAAAACTAAGTAATAAGAGAAAAGATCTAAAAGAAAAGATAGAGAATTAGGAGCTTGAATTAATTTCCTTAACTCTCCAAATTTCTGAAATAGAAGAATAGTGTGCTAAGTTAAAATTTAAAAATTCGAGTTTGGTGAGCCAACTGAAGAAAGTAGATGTTTCTAATAGTAAAGGAAATAAACAAGCCCCAACTGTTCAAATTGAGCTTAAAGAGAAGTTAAAGAACTCTTAAAAGCATCTCATGATTGCACTCCATAAGAATGAAGAGTTAGAAAGGGACCTGGTCCGTCTAAGTAAAAAACTTAAAAAATCCCTATAATAGACTTTATCCTCTTAGATCCTTTCTAACTTGACTAATAAGGGAGTTAATGATAGTAAAGGTATAGGGTATCAGTACAAAACCCAATCACCTGGATCTCATGGAAAGGTTGCTCAAAATACTAAGAACAAAGCCTACAAGCCTCCACCATGTACTCACTGTGGAAGAGATTGACACATTAAAGAAGACTATCAAAGTTTGCTCAGAGCAACAATGATCAGTGATAGCCATATCCAGGAGGGGATTATCTATCCTAAGGGTTTAAGACCTTTGGAAAACTTAAAAAAACTCTTATTACCTATATGGACAAAGAAGGATTTAATCACACCTCTGTCTTCCTGCTGAGAACTAAAACTCAAATAGGTTCCCAATTCTAATGAATAATCTTAAGTGCAGGAGGGAAAAGGGTTTGCAGTCAGAACATTCTTCTCTATGTGTAATTACTCAAGGCTATGAATGAAAGGTCTGATTGTATTCTCTTTCCTAAGACACTTCAAGGTGAAGGTGTCGTATGTGAATAGGTAAAAAGGGTCAAGAATTGGATGCAGCTGATGGGAATGGTCAAGAGCCTAATAATGTAGAAAGAAATAAGGACTGATGATCCAAGATCTCAATAACAAATATTAGCTAAAGTAGAAGATTTCTAAGAAGTGTGTAGTCAGAATTCACAAGGACCTAGTCCCAATTGAATTCAAATTTGATGGCGGGAATGCAGACAAGAAGTCTAAGTCAGAAACTTCATGTTATTTTTAGAATTCATATGCCAAAAGATAAGCTCACAAAGGTGTAAAAACTCTGGAAGATGTTGGCTAGTTAACAGTAATGTAGAAGGAACCTTGGAAATTCAAAGGATGCTAAGTCTGGGACTTGATCATCAAACCTGCCTTTAGGAAAACTACTGTAATGATATGTTGTGTTAAAACTAACTAACAAGGTGCAGCTGGTATTAATCAAATCAACCTGACTTAATGGATAAATCAGCTTCCCTTCCAAAATTAGGTTGTGTTCAAGAGGCATGTATCCTTGGTAAATTAGGTTCATATTACTCTACTCAGTACCATACCCTTGTAGGTATACACCTACGGGAGCAATTTTGGAGTTGGAAAGATGTGACAAGTACAAATTTTAAGATTCACTCAAACTAGAGAGGGACATGGTCCCATCTCTCTGGTTAGTATCATGTATGTGCAAATTTTGTCTGTTCTATCAAGAGAAATCCACATCCTCCTTGTCCTTGTGTTAGAAATAAGCTGTCCTATTCTAAATGGAAAGGTAAGTCACCTAAAATCTGATATTGATTAAATATTATTCCCCCAAAAAAACTTTGCTTGTGCCTATTATTCCCTTAAATCTAGTTGCACCCACTTGTTCTCTTAGCAAAAAGGAAAATCAAAATCCCAAATAGACCTTTTAAGAAAAACACCTTCCTGATGGCTGCAGCACTTCTATTTTCATGTCCTTCATAGGATTCTGAGCTTAGCATGGTTAAAACTCCCTTCCCAAACCTTCCTGAAATACATCCTTCTTCTCTTGCTCTTCCAAAGCTTAACTCCTTCATCACTCAACTTTTTAATGAAGAATCATCCATGAATCTTCAAAACTATTCTGATAGTGTTGTAGTGGATGAAACCTGGGTTATTGAAAATCTCATCTTATTTTCAAATTGCCCAAGAAAGATTGTAGTTGATCACAAGAAAACAATGTCAGTAAAATACCAAGAATTTCTAGAAAATGAGCTGGAAGTTTTACTGAGAAGCAGCTGACTCTTAAGGGACCTTGTCCTAAAAAGAGAAAAATAGTTGAAAGAGAATTTGTGATCATTTATACTAGAAGAAATAATGGGGAGAAAAGTAAGGTTGTATCCATGGAAGTTATAAATAGGTTCTTTAAGAATCAAAAGGTGTTAATTGGAAGGATTTTTTATTCAAATATGCTAACAAAACCTGGTATGGTGGAATTAGTTAAGCTGGTTAAACAACAAGGTTGGATGTATCTCATGAAAGGACCTATTTGCACTATTTTTTATAAAATAGTTAGGGAATTCTATTTCATTTTAGAATTGTCAGAAGATGGAATGAATCTGATTGCACAGGTCCAAGGAAAGAAAATAAATCTAGATAAGGAAACACTGGGAAGAATTTTAGAAGTTCCTATATATAGGGTGAGAACTATCTCCAAGAAGTCGCCTTCAATAGAATTCTAAGAAAATGCATCCAAGTTTAAATGGAAATTTGTGGCTGCACTGAATAGCAACTCATTCAAGTCTGAGTTTCAATTTTTTTTTAACTTTGTGAACAAGGTAATTCTGCCTAGGTCGCAAAGGAGAAACATTGACTCAGCTAGTAATTTATATATGATGGAATGCCTTAGTTGCTTTGATTTTATTAATCTACCTGCATTGATAATAGAAAACATTTATAAAGTGGTTCTTGGGAAAAAATAGAAAGCATGGCATGCCTTATGGATATTAGTTGAACAAAGTACTTGATCATTATATCATTGTCTGTGATTCTGGAGCCCAAGGATCTGTGTTTCAAATGCTTGGAATGAAAACACTGGTCAAACATTAAGTGTGTCAAATCTGGTAGTATTTATCAAAAGGAGTTCAGCAAAGAAATAACGAACTGAGTGTCAATTCAACTGCCAACTATGAAGAAATTAGAAAGCTTCAGTGGACAATTCATCATCTCTCTAAAGAAAGCCTATGTGACATATAAATTCTTAGAACTGAGAATGTTAAACTGAGGAACAAAGTGTCAATCATAAGTGATGAGGTCCTTAGGTTAAATGCAAAGATAAGGCATCTCAACAACAACTTGACCCTACTCCTTTAAGCTCTTCTTCCTAGTCCTTCACTTGTTAATCCTTCCTGATTCCTGTGGCTTTTTCCCTAAGAACATTTAGTTTATGCATTGTATTGATAATTACCCTTTACTCATGAATGAATCTTGGTTTTGTGTGTAACATTTATCATCTTTAACTTGCAAAGTTGTTCTTTATGCTTGTGTTGCCCTAATGGGCATGAGTTAACTAATTTGTTCTTAATTTATTCTTGTTGTACTGTTTTCACTTTTCAATGATGAAAAAATAGAAAATACTGAGTACATATAGTAGGGGACCAAGTACCAGGTTAATATGAATGTGAAATGAATACTGATAGGAGAAAGTATGATGTTCTGAATGTTGATAAAAGAGAGAATGTATTTTGGTAAGGGGAAGGAAGTAATGTACTAAGTGAAAGATAAGGCTTAATGACAGGGGGAAGAAAACAAGAGTTTTTGCTATAAATGAAAACAGGGGACAAGGTTGTAATACCCCGTACTATTCTTAGCTCTGTTCAGCTTTCAGTTGCATGCATAAGGGGCTTAAGGCCTGAAAATTTCACAAGTGTTGGGGACTTAGTCATTTTTAAGGCCTCTAAACTTTGAGAATTTTTAATTTGGTCTTCCCAACCCTGATATGTTTGTTTTTGAGTTGATTCATGTTTATGCATATAAGAAGTATGTCTCAAAAAAGTTTCAAATTTTTCGAACGAGGTTTGGGGAATGTTTGGATCATGAAACCAGAGAGTTACTGCGATAAGTCTATGTCACAGCAATAGTCCCAAACTCATGTTTACCACTTTGCGGTGAAGGAAATGAATGGTAAAGATAGGACTACAGCATAGTAAACCTGTCGTGTCCAGTTTCAATTTTAAATGCTTGAGGGCCAATTGGGTTTTTTATTTCTCAACCCAATCATTCATAACATGACTTGGGCATCATTTAGGGCACAATTTTTCCCTTCTTCTCTAATTTTCCTCTTAAGCAAACCCTCTCCTTTCCGTAAGAACAAAAATTAAATTCCTTTCTCCCCAAGAAATCAAGAATTCAAGTTCCCCGAGTTCAAGAACCTTCAAGAAAGCACTAAGATTAGTGTTTTCCTTTCAAGTTAAGAAGCTTAAGGTGTGTGGGGTGTTCATAAATGGGTTCTTTCATCCATGTAGCCCAAAAATCTCTTTTCAATTAAAGAACAGATTTTTATATCATTATTGTATGTTATATTACTTAGGTTTAATTCATTTTTTTATGGTTCTTTTAATTCAATTTAACGCATATATGATTCCATGTAAAATTTTGAATTCCTTATGCTATGAATTTGAGTTTTCCATGCTTTATTCAAGTAAATTCCATGATAAATCCTAAATTTATGATTCTTAGCAAGCATTCCTATGTTAAATTCATGATCCCCACATGTTTTATGAAATTTCTATGCTTCTGGGTTTTGAACCATGATCCTTTACTACAGTTTTGAAGCTTGTTATTGCATTCAGTGATCATTCAATGCTGGTGGGTTATGAATACACAATACCTATATGTTTTTACATAAATTTAAATTGTTTCAGTAATGATTTAGTTGAACCACGAGTTCTATTATTTACTCAGTTGATATAATCATGATGAGCAATATCAATTATGAAATCATGTTCAATTAAACTTAGTTCAATTCAGTTCCAGTGTCAGTTCAGTTGGGACTAGGATTTAGCACCGAGCGAACTCATGGATGGGGGCTCACCTGGCAGTGGAGGGTGTGACTGTAAATCTTCAAAAATGGGTCCCGAGACATCACATGGTGTTCAAGACTATGATTAATCTCCAGTTAACCCTTTAAGCCTTCTACCTAAGTTGTAACTCATAATATAGGAATCTAAGCATGCAAAATAATACTGAACTACTGAATACAATTTGAACTGAACTAGAATTAACTTAACATAATGTCTGTAAGTGTATAACTAGGAAATCTGAATATCTGACACTGTAAATTTGAAATATATCTAATAGTTGGAAAATCCTCTAATGCTACTAACTAGAGAGTCGTTGGGACAGACCCCTAACTAACTCAAACTGACTGAAAATAACTGAATAAACCACTCTGAAAAGTAGGTAATATGTTTAACTAGGTCCCTGAACTATGAGGACTCACCAACTATCGAGATGTAGATAGAGATGGTCGCGGTCAATCACACTGCTGAAACTGAGCACCTGAACCTACATTATTAAAAAATGTAGCATATAGATATATATGTGGATCAGTGCTGTTGGAATGTACTGAGCATGTGGGGGTGAATGCATAGGTAAAACAATGATGGAATATATATCTTTTTCATAAACATGCATGCTAAGTATAAATGGCTCACCTTGGCTTGAGTAATTGAAAGCTTAAATCATAAATCACAAATAATAAAATATACTATATGAATATTATGAGCCACCACACTTAGTTCTAATCTGTACTTGAAATCTATTTTCAAATCATGCATGCTAAGTGTAGGAAGGACTCACTTTTATCATATGAAAACTAAAGCTGGAGTTCTATAAGTAATGTCTTTAGTAGGACCATATCTGAGTAAATTTGTGAGCCTTTACACTTAGTTTTCTAAAAGCTGTTCTGTTATTCTATTTTTAATACTTAGGTTTAGGGCGGTTCTTATAACCGACATAGACTATAAGAGTTGTCATAGTGTCCAACGTCTAGTTCTCATAAGGGAAAACCTCGCATAAGGGAGAGGTGCCATACTCTTTCCACAGAGTATTACCTGAGCTAAGTGATCATAATCTGTATTTGCCGTCCATATACATGGGAATGACCTGAATTTGTAACTATGTTGGCTCGTAGTTCTGGGGAATGTGAACTAGGACTCATACCCAAATCGATGCTAAATACTACTCCCTTTAATTTATATGCTTATTTTGTAGGAAATCCAGTTTAAGACTAACATAAGGGTTTACAATGAAAACCAGTTATGCATTTTCTTACTTTAAACTATAATAAAACTAATTGTGTGGATTCTTTATCTTAGATGAGGGTCAAAAGATCAAATCTTATTCAAAATATGAATATAAACTAGTCTTAGGGTGCTTAAAAGCATAATCTTGTTGAAATATCAATACTTATACTTAGGGCTTAAAACTCGTTCTTTATACTCATATCAAATCATCAGAAAGTTCATGCTTAATAATAAAATCTTGAAATTCTTTAATAATTTTAGTTAAGATAATGAAATTCAATTCTCAATTCATAAAATCACGCCACATGCATAAAGATGTTAAACGAAATAAGCAACTTAACATTTAAATCACTTGTAACATCAACATCTTTGAACAATGATAATTAGGTTTGAGCCCTAATCTAAAAATTCATATAATTTCATGTAAAATTCAATTCTAAAACTAGTTTTGGAAACAAGGATAAAAGGAGTATCCCTGTTCATAACCCCACTTACCTTATTTGATTATTTGAATGCAAAAGCTTAAACTTTGAATTCCTAATGATGTTCATGAAGCTGCTTCTTGAAGTTCTTGAACTTGGAAACTTGAATTCTTGGTTATCTTGAAAAAGGAATGGTGAAACCTTGAATTTCTTAGACTTAAGGTAGAAGCTTTAGGGTTTTCTTAGAGAGAAATTTGGGGAATAAAGAGTGTAATATGCTTAGAATAAGGTTAAATCATCTGCTTTCATGAATTAGGGTGAGAGTAATTGACTTAAATGCCCTTCTAAAATTTAAAATCGTGACTAGAGTCCGATTTTGCAACTCGACACGACGTAGTACTATTGCATTGCATTACTGGAAATTGACCGAGTGTGAATTTTCACTTCATCGTGACATGGTGCTATTGTGTTGCATCACTAGAAATGAACGAGTGCAAATTTGCATTTCACTACGATGCGTTTCCTACTCCACCGTGATTTTTGGCGCGACGTGAGCCAAATGCGGTGAGCTACTGGAAAGTACGATTGTGATTTAGGGGCTCACTGTGACACGGTATAATTACGATAAGCTACTGACTCACACAAAAATCCAATAAGTTCTCACCTGGGTATCGAATTAAGGCAAAATTGGTATCATTGGAAAGCTGAATCAATTATTTACAATTAAAATTCTACATACATCAAGAGTTACACACTTTCAAAGTTGACCCTTATAGAATTGAACACCAAACTTTAGACGAATCTAAGGTTCTTGGATCGACTTGGCTCTAAGTGATTTCTAGGAACATTTTTCACCTACTATACACTTCACACACTAGGAGCCGAACTGAACTAGGAAAAGAATAGGATATTACAATATCTCCCCCTTAGGAACATTTGTCCTCGAATGAAACTAGTTAAGCTGAGGATACTGAGGAACTGAGACTATATACTGGTGAACCCAACTATAAATAGAATTGCACGACTGAATCTAAAACATAGTGAGCAACTGAACTAATCTGTGAATTCATGACATGACATAAAGATAATTACACGGTTGAAATTGAGACTGGAAAAAAAATAAGTTAAGAAAGACTATTACCTTAGGCTGAATCTGAGTTTCCAGAGTAAAGGTGAGGTTACTTGTTTCACATTTCTGCTACTGCTTCCTAAGTGGCACCCTCAATAGACTGATTATGCCAATGAACTTTGACCAAGGGAACTTTTTTTGTTTCTTAGTCTACGTATTTGGTGATCAAGAATCTCTACTGGAAGTTCTTCGTATGAAAGGCTATTTTGCATACCTGTTATTTCTAGAGAGACTACAACAGCTAAATCATATTCTGCATACCTGTTCTTTCTAGAGAGACTACAACAGCTAAATCATCCATACACTTCTTCAATAAGGATAGATAAAACACTGGCCCAATCAAAGTAGCCTCACCCACTTCGAACCAACTGACTGGTGACCTATATCTTCTCTCATAAAGAGCCTCAAACAGGGACATCTGAATACTAGAATGGTAACTGTTATTCTAGGAAAACTCGATCAATGAAAAGTGGTCATCCCAACTATCTTTGAAGTCAAGAACACATTCCCTCAATAAATTCTCTAGGGTCTGGATGGTCCTCTCTGTCTGACCATCTGTATGAGGGTGAAAAGTTGAACTGAGATTAATTTGGGTACCAAGACCCTTCTGAAAGGCTTTCCAAAATTAAGAGGTAAACTGAGTGCCCCTATCTAAAATAATTGACAAGGGAACTCCATGAAATCTTAGCAACTCTCTAATATACAACTTAGCATAATCTTCAGCTGTGTAGGATGCGTGAACTGGGAATAAGTGGGATTATTTGGTCAACCTATCTACAATAACCCAAATTGAATCATGCTGATGAGGCGAATAGGGTAATCCTATCATAAAGTCTATGTTCAGCTCTTCCCACTTCCAAGTAGGGATACCAAACTCCTGCAATGTGCTATAGGTCTTTGGTGAGATACCTTAACCTGTTGGCAAGTAGCACACGTGGCTAGAAATTTTGTAATATCTTTCTTCATACCACTCCACCAAGTGACTTCCCGCAAATTGCGGTATAACTTGGTGGCTCCTGGGTGAATAGAGTAACGTGCACCATGATCTTCTGCCATAATCCGTTGCCTCAAATAATTAACACATAGCACACACAATCTACTCTAGTATCTCAACACACTATGTCTCTCTTAGGAGAAAAACTCTACCTTTAAGTCCTTAACTGACCCCTTCAGCTTTACCAAACTAGAGTCTTTATCTTGCTTCTCTTTCACTTTAGAAACTAGAGAAGATTCTGAACTACTTTGAACCAAAACATTCCCCTTAGCTGATTCAACCAACCTCACACCCAATCTAGCTAATCGGTGAACTTATTGAACTAATTATCTCTTATTGTTCTCCACATGCGCAACACTACCCATAGACAGTCTACTAAGGGCGTCTGCCACCACATTGGCCTTGCTCAGAAGATATAACACACTCATGTCATAATCCTTCAACAATTCTAACCACCTTCTCTAATAAAGATTTAACTCCCTCTGAGTAAACATATATTGGAAGCTTTTGTGGTCTATGAATACATCAACATACACCTCATAAAGATAGTGCCTCCAGATTTTCAATGCAAATACAATAGAGCTAGCTCAAAATCATGGGTAGGGTAGTTCTTTTCGTGAGGCTTAAGTTGTCTAGAGGCATAGGCTATAACCTTACCTCTCTGTATCAAAACACAACCCAGACCAACTCTAAAAACATCATAATAGATAATGAATCCATCTGTACCATCAGGTAGTGCTAAAACTGGGGTTGAAGTGAATTGAGCCTTCAACTCCTGAAAACTCTTCTTACAGGAATCTGACTACTAAAACTTGACTATATTTTGGGTCAATCTAGACATGGGGGATGAAATAGATGAAATCCTTTCAACAAAATGTCTATAATAGCCAGCTAAACCCAAGAAACTCCTGATATCTGATGGAGAGATGGTTCTATGCTAGTTTCTCACTGCTTCAGTCTTTTAGGAATCGACTCTAATGTCATCATCGAAAGTAATATGGTGGAGGAAAGCTACTGATCTTAGCCAAAATTCACACTTGCTAAATTTGGTGAACAACTGGCGATCTCAAAAAGTTTGTAACATAATTCTAAGATGGTCTGTATGGTCATCCTCACTAAGAGAATAGACAAGAACATCATCGATAAACACTATGAAAAACATTTCCAAATACTATTTAAACACTCTGTTCATCAATTCTATAAAGGTTGTTAGGGTATTTGTCAGCCAGAAGGACATGACTAAAAACTCAAAATGACCATAACGGGCTCTGAAAGCTATCTTTGGAATATCATATTCCCTTTGTCTAAGCTTATAATAGCCAGATCTAAGGTCTATCTTGGATAAGTAACTTGCACCTTGGAGTTGGTCAAATAAGTCATTAATCCTAGGAAAAGGATATTTTTTTTACTGTAACTTTATTCAATAAATGGTAGTTGATACACATTCGGAGAGAACCATCTTTCTTATGCACGTATAGGTTGGGAGCACCCCATGGAGAGACATTGGGCCTTGTGAAACCTTTATCTAAAAGGTCTTTAAGCTGCTCTTTTAACTCCTTAAGCTCGGCTGCCATATGATATGGAGGAATAGAGATTGCCTAAGTATCTGGAAGGTTAATACTGAATTCTATTTCCCTAATGGAGGTACCCCTAGAAAATCTTAGGGAATAACTTCAGGAAACTCATTGCCTATGCTGACTGACTGAACTGTTGGATCCTCAGACTCGGTGTCTTTGACTTTAACTAGATAATAGATACACCCTTTTGATATCAACTTTTTGGATTTAAGATAGGATATGAAATGAATCTTGGGAGATACTGAATTACATTCCCACTTAAAGGCTGGCTCATTAGGAAACTAAAACTTCAATACTCAAGTGTGACAATATATAGATACATAATAGGAATAGAGCCAATACTAGGAATAATGTCAAAATTGACCAAGTCTAATGCTATCAGGTCTGCTAATATGATCTTATGAAGGACAGTGATAGGACACTTTCTATAGACTCGTTCGACAATAACTGACTCACCCACTAGGGTGAAAACTAAGAAAGGCTTAGGGAGTTTTCAGGACCTACTCTAAAATTCATTACAACTAACGGGGTCACATAAAAGAGATTTGACTCGGGTTCCAATAGTACATAAACATCAAGATGAAGGACACGGAGCTTATCAGTAACAAAATCTGGAAAACTCTCCTAATCTTGATGGGATGGTAAAGCATGGAATCGATTTTGGCGTTGACTGCCATAGGTATTGGATGATACACCCTGAGAATAGACTAGGCAACCTAGAGGAGCTGGTGTTCTAGTAGCCTGAGTCTGGGGACAAACATCCCTGCTTCCCATCTTAGCATGCGGACACTTATTGAATCCATGACCCAACTTACCACATCCATAACAACCTTTCTATCTTAACAAGCACTCACCAAGATAATTCTTACCACACTTAGTACATGAAGGATAATTGGGTTCCCCCCCCCCCCCCACATTAATCTGAGGCCTGTCTATAGAAGTTATACATGGCTCTTACCTGGTTCTAGGCGTGGGAGAACTGGCTGAAGATGGCGCTAGCATAGATAAGCGATCCTAAAACTACAAACAATTTCTCCCTCCAAACCTTGTCTAGCCATAGTCAAATTGATCGATTCTAGCCTTCTTATTTCTTTTTTCTCTCTCAATCAAATTTTTTATCTCAATTTGTTTATCATGAATCATCAGCCTAGAAAGATCCATATCCCAAATAAGCATGGTAGTCCTACACTCCTTGACTACCAAACTAGACACTCCAGTAACAAACTTACTCATACCCAACCTAGGGTCAGCTATCGTATTAGGGGCATACTTAGACAACTGATTGAACTTAAGGAGGTACTCCTTCACAAACATCAAGCCCTGCCTCAAGATCATGAACTCTTATACCTTGTCTTCTCTCAGATCATGTGGAAAGAACCTATGTAAAAATGTGTCCTAAAACACCTGCCAACTTATTAGAGTTGCATTCTCACCTCTACTATTTTTCCATATTACCACCCAATCATATGCCATATCCTTCAGCCTATAGGATGCCAACTCTACTCTCTCCTCCTTAGTAACATACATAATTTGGGTGATTTTTATCAGCTCATCTAAGTAAAACTATAAGTCCTCACCTACTTTTAACCCAAAAAAATCAGGTGGATCCGTTCTCATGAAGTCTTAAATTCTGCCTACAGCTAAATCATTATTCTTACTGAAGTGGGACTGCTGCTTGATGGTTGCCCTAAACATTGGCTGACACAGCTTAGGCTAATTCCTGAAAGGCAGCCTAAAATTTTGCATGGGATACATTCTCATTCAAGGGTTAGTAGGCTGGGGTGGTTGGTTATTATTTTTGCATGTATTAGCTTAGCGGGGAGGCATATTCTGTCATCTAAGATTATGAGTTAAAAGGAAATAGAGACATTATAAGCATGATAGATCATGAAAAAAAAAAGGATGATTTCCTAAATTGTTCTGTGGCCTTTTGCTCAAAAATGTGACGTGCTCCAAACCCATGATCAAGACTCTACGTAATCCAGCTTTTCTGACTCCCTAGTACTCTTTAAACCATAGGCTTTGATACCAAGATTGTAAAGCCCCAAAAATAGGTCCCGAGATGTCACGCGGTGCTCAAGACTATGAGTAGTCTTCAGCTAACCCTTTACGCCTTCTACCTATGCTGTAACTCATAAAATAGGAATCTAAGCATGCAAAATAATGCTGAACTACTGAATACTATCTGAACTGAACTAAAATTAACTGAACATAATGTCTGAAAGTGTTTAACTTGGAAATCTAAATAACCAACACTGTAAATATGAAATGTATGCAATAGTTGAACAATTCTCTAACACTAATAACAAGAGAGTCACTAGGATAGATCCTCAGCTGACTCAAATTGACTAAAAATAACTGAATAAATTATTCTACAAAGATAGAAATATGATTAACTGGGTCCCCGAACTATGAGGACTCACCAACTATCGAGATGTAGATAGAGATGCTCACGGTCAATCACGCTGCTAGAACTGAGCACCTGAACCTACATTATTAAACAATGTAGCACATAAACATATATATAGATCAGTACTTTTAGAATGTACTGAGCATGTAGGGGTGAATGCATAAGTAAAATAGTGATGTAATTTATGTCTTTCTCATAAACAATGTATCCTAAGTATAAATGGCTCACCTTGGCTTGAGTAATTGAAAGATGAAATCATAAATTGTAAAGGATAAAATATACTATATGAATACTGTAAGCCACCACATTTAGTTATAAATCTTTACTTGAAATTTATTTTCAAATCATGCATGCTAAGTGTTGGAAAGACTCACTTTTATCATATGAAAACTAAAGATGAAGTTCTATAAGTAATGTTTTAAGAAGGACCATATCTGAGTAAATTTGTGAGCCTTTACACTTAGTTTTCTAAAAGTTATTCTGTTATTCTGTTTTTAAGGCTTAGGTTTAGGGAGGTTCTTATAACCAACATACGCACTTTGGTGAGTCTCTGTTGTTGTTTTGCTATTCCTCAGGCCTCATATGAGTGTCAAGCTTCATATAGTATCATTCCATGCCTCCAGATCTTATGTTTTAACCTTTTTTGTGAATTCTCCTTATGCGATGATAGTGGTGGTGTGTAATTATTCCTTGTTGATGAAAGATCATAGTACGCTTGTTTAGATAAGGCCATAAGTATGAAGTAAGATTTGGGGCCAAGTTTTTATTTATATAATGGTTAGTGAAATTTTATATGTGTATGTTCTTAGGATAGCTCGTGGGAGTGATATTGATAGTGGTTTAGAGAATACGTGAAGTATGTCTTTATGAGTGTTTGCTTTGAAGTTCATATGTGTTTATAAAGATAGGCTTGAATGAAATGTTGAGATTGGTGTAAAGGAATGCTATATGCGCTAGTGACTTCATAGTAAGAGTTCAGAGTAGTCATTGAAGTGGTAAGGCATGTTATACTTAGGATGTGATCTTTAAAGGAGATATAGAAGATTGCATCATATGGTTTAGAATAATAGTGTGATCTGGCATGTTGTATTTTTGTGACTTAGAGTTAGGCTTGATCACGGTGAAGGGATTAAGTTATTTTCGACATTAGTACAAAGATTTGTCAATGCTCATATGAGAATTTTAAGCTGAGTTGAATGAATATGATATTTAAGGAGAATAGTATAATTAAGTGATATTCAAGAAGTGTGCTAAGCTTGAAAGTAAGAAGTTGTAATGCCAAAGGCCTGGTAATTCTATCCTAATTCAGGATTTATATGCCTATGTTCCAGACTGCAGAGTAGTGTCAATGTGGTGATTCCTCAATTGGATGTCTTGTGTAATCCATACCTAAGATTCATGGCTCCCTATTACTGCTAGAATTTCTTTAGAGAATTGTGCTGAAGAGATACTCCAGTTAAGTATGAGGGTATGGAATAATTTAGTTTGTATGGCTAATAAGTCAGTTTAGCAGTCAGATTCGCATGACTTATTTTCTTGTCTTTGCACTTATTCATGCTACTCGAAATCTCAGACATGCTACTATTCCAAGATAGAGTATACTAGTAGTTACGAGTATAGCCCAGTTCATGCATCATGCATTAAATTCAGATTCCAGATGTTCAATTATGATTCAATTCGTAGGTGCCCTGTGCATTGCCTTAGTTTTTCGAGTATCTTAGTGAATTGAGCATTCATAGAGGGACATAGGGTACCAAGGGGAAGATACCCCATTCAGTTGCATGCGTAGATTCTTATTACAAGCTTCGCATCAGTTATTATTGTGTATATAGCCATACATTCATACATCAGTTCAGTCAGATATGTATGCATTAGAAATACATGTTCAATAGAAAATTTTAGCTTATCAGTGTATTCAGTCCTGCATTCATGAGAACAACTCGGTCACAGATCCATGCATCAGATATGCATGATTCATTATGAGAATTCAGCCTATGAGTAGCTTCAGTTGTGTATTCCATGCCTCAGCTATGCATGTCCAGTATAAGCATTTAAAACATCAGTAGTTCCAATCTTATAGTCATGTTTCCGATCAGTGTATTCTTTCTTAGGGAACATATCATGTCCGTGTTATCCCATACCCTTAAGATTTCAACATTCTATCCATCATTCGAGGACGAATGATCCCAAGGGGGAGATAATGTAACACCCCGCATTTGGGACTAGAATAAAAACCATGACTCTGATGCATTGATAATCCCAGAGCCTTAAATCCTACGCCAATTTGGTATGTTTATGTAGTATGTGAATCCATTTGAGCATGAATTTAGACCATAGAGGTCCTTCAACTCAAGGATGAGTTGAAACTATTTCTATCGCTTAAGTTTTAGTGGACGTTGTAATTTTTGTCAGTTTCCATCGATCATAACTCCTTGTATATATCGAATTAGAAAGCCTACTATGTGTCAAATGATAGGTCTTCGATTTAACTTTCCAACGATACCAATTTTGCTAAAATTCGACACCCGGGCAAGAAGTTATGGCCTTTCAAAATAGTATGCGTCGCCTAACCAATTGCACATGGCCACTGGAAAGCATATGTGATATCATATGCAGAGCCTATGTAAATATAGGAGATATCATATGTGGCGCATATCTTATGGTTTCAAGTCACTTAAACACTTTGTTTTTGGGGCAAAATGGTCCTTTTCCCACCCTTATTAAGCCATATACACGAAATTCAGTCTCCAATTATCCAAAATACATCCACATTCATCTAAAAATTTTCAAGAACACTCCCAAGGGTTTCAAACTAAAAATCCAAATATATCAAGATTTAACCGTGGGTTTTCAAATTGATTAGAGATTCGGAATCCCCTATCCACAGGCTTCAAGAAGCACCCATTATTTTTCGAAATAGAGGTACGCGGAGTTTTCCTAAATTCTTATGGGTATAGAAAAATCATGTTTTAGAATGGGATTTTTGAATCTATGTATATATTCATGTATTAAATGTTTTAACATCATTGTTTTGGTCCTTTGACCTTCCCCAAAGTGATTTGACAATATGAATATATGAAACCATGTATTTAAGAATGAATTCTTGTGGAGAGCATGATTTTTGGTGAATTTCCTCTTATTGTGAATTTTTCAGATTTCTCATAGCATATGAATTATTTTGCAATGCATCCTTGAAAAGCACTATATGAAATGATTGAACTCTTGTTATGATTTAAAGGTGGTTTTAAATCACTAAATAGGGAATCTAGCATGAATGTTTAATGTTCAT